>NW_015438381.1:335474-382993 GCF_001293395.1 Leptomonas pyrrhocoris
GATGCATGAGATGACACTGTAGGTGCCGTGGGTGTGCCTGTACGTACGGTGGAAAGGAGGAAACAGGCGACGCGTCATCCTGTGGCAGAACACGTTTTCCAATCTGATATCGAAGAGGCTGGACCATAAATGCATCGCGTGTGCGCTGGGCGCGATAATTTGCCGTCATCGTGTGGAACGCAAGCTTCACAACTCGCGTTAGCGAGGACAAAGGTACATACACAAAACAAAACCAGCAACAACAACCTCATGCCCCTTTTGAAGCGCTTCCGTGTTCCCCGTTTGTTCCATTTTATGTTTACAACTGACGCCTCATTTCAGAAGTTAAACGAAGACTAAGTAAATGAATAAAACGAGCAACATCACCGGAAAAACGACGACGACAACAACAACAACCCACCCCCTCAGCTTATGGCGACTTTGGTCTTCCTTTTTTTAATGGAAGGGAGGGGGTTTCGTCGCACTTTCGGTGTAGTCTAGAACACCCATTGCGAGCGAAGTGCATAGAGGAGGAATACTATATATATATACATGTACAAATATAAAGAACACTTTAAACTCGGTAAAACTGAAGGAGGAAAGGAAGGGGGAGAGAACAGAAGCAAAAAAAAAAAGATCGCGCGGGTTTGTGGGGGAGAACGACCCGAACACGAACAACGCCGGACGAGCAGAAGTACCAGTAAAACACGGGAAGTAAGAAGAAGTAATTCAAAAATAATAAAACAATGAATACGAAAGCCAAAATAAATAGCATCCAACGTGGAGGGAGAGAGAGAGAATTCTCTTTTACGCTGCCCTTCTTCTTGTGAGGCAACGAAGAGAAAAGAAAGACCTGTGTGTATTTCCCTCTCTCTCTCCTCTCGGGTTGTCGCTGATTGCGAGAAAATAGTTTCGTGGGGAAAACACGACACCGGAAAAGAAGAACATTAATGTACATGGTGATTTAAAGGCCCCCCAAACCAACAGCGATGGAACAACCACAACGCAAAGCCGGCGGCAGATCTGCATCAGGACCAGGACAACGCGCCTGCACCACACCACTATCCATTGAACGAACAGGGTAACAGCGCTGCATAAGGGCAAACAAACAAACAAATGAACAAGTAAGTAAGCAAACACAACGTGAAAGCTATTCGGAAAAAGGAAAAGGAGAATAAAAGAGACAGTTTTTGTATTAGATAATAGCACTAAAAAAAACCTTAGTCATTCACGAACGAGAGAACGAGAGCTCGCTCTTCCGAGAGAGAGATCCGCACATATCAAAGGAGAGAGGAAAGGGGGGGGGGGGAGTTTTGTACATGCGTGCTTGCGGGTGCGCACAGAACGGATAAACATATTATGTCAGCGAGAATCAGAAAAAAAAAGGAAAACACAAAAAGGGAAAGCAAAAAACAACAACAAGAAAGAAGAACAGCGAATGCACGTTAGGCGGCGATGTCGCGCGCCTCACCGAAAAAAAAAACCTTTGCGACGGAGAGCGTAGCGGGAGACAAACGCACACACGCACACACGCACGCACGCACACCCCATACAAAACAAAACAAGGACAACAAACCCAACAACGAAAAGAAAGAGGAATAAAACAAAAATAAAAGAGAAGACAATAGCAATAGAACAAAAATAATAAACAAAATACAGGCGAGCTGAACAGAAAAATTCTGATGCGCACTATGAAGAAGAAAAAACATACCCGCATGTGAGTCGGCACTCACGTGTGCTGTGAGGAGTGAAATGAAAGGCTACAACTCAGCAACCTGGAAAAAATACACAAAAAAGTAAAAGCGACAGTAAGAGGATTCGTTGCAGCAGCTGCAGAAAACATGCGCGATCTACGGAGAAGAAGAGAAAAAAAAAGGAAAGAGAAAACAAACATCCAAACACGGTGTAAGGAGTTCCGATAAAGGAAGAAAAAAGAAGCATTAAAAGTCGTCTGTACATACATGAACATTGAAAGAATTCAAACAACGACAACAACAGCAAAGACAAGCACTACCACACACCGATCGACCACGTACGGAATTCTTTCCTTTTGCGTGTTTTTTTTTTGCTCATTTGACCGCAGGATTGTACTTGGCCAAGGCAACATCGCAGTAAAGTTCTTCGTTAAAATGTATCATCGTCGGCGGCGCCGGCAGCGGCACCATCTTCCCCGGCCTCGACAGCCCAGCTGCGACCGCCTCCCTGTCCTCGCCAGCGTACACGTACTCCTGATAGACGCTGTTGAAGGAGATGTCCGACGGAGACGCGCAGAGTTCCTGCGACACCCCATTCTCGCGCAGCCGCTTTAGCGCTTCGAGGGCTGGGTTCGACAGGTCTGCGACGTAGTCCTCCATGTTCAGGTCCTCGAGATCGCTTTCTTCGCGGTCGCTGCCGCAGATCTCCTGCTGATCAAAGAAGGGGCCGAAGACGTCGTTGCAGCTCGACAGCGGCTTCGGCATGCAGTCCGGCCCGTACGCCTGCTCAAGCAGCTTCAGTTCCGCCTGCTCTTCCGTCAGCTGCGGCTGATGCTGGATCGAGAGTTTGTCGGAGGCGGGGCGGCGGGAGTGGGACGGTGCCACGTACGGCACATCCGTCTGCCCCGCGGACCAGGCGAGCGAGCGGTGCACGCGGTCCTGCAGCAGCTGTCGCGCGTCTGCCGTTGTGCGGGGACTGCGGTAGGAGTCTTTGTGCAGCACCAGCGGCGGCGGTAGACGGCGCTCCTGGCAGGCAGTCCAGTCGAAGCCCTCGAAGAAGCGGTGATGACGCAGATCGGCAAGGCAGGTAATGCGCTTCTCTGGACTTTTTTGCAGCAGCTCACTCAACAGGCTGCGTGCCTCGCTGGAGAGCGTTGGGCGAGGAGGAAGCTGCAATGGGCTCGACACGATCGCCTGACTCGTCTCCGGGCCTGTTGGCTTTAAGAACGGAAAAAACCCGGTCATGAAGGTGAAGAGCACCACGCCAAGGCTCCACCAGTCGACCGCCAAGTCGTAGCCGCTGCGCCGGCGTGAGTTGCACAGCACCTCCGGCGCGATGTAGGCTAGCGTACCGCAGCTCGTGTGCTGTCGGATGACCTGCGGTGGGGCGTAGGGGTCAGCCGCCGAGGTGGAGGTGATGTTCTTTGCGAAGCCGAAGTCGGTCAGCACTATGTGCCCCTCCGCATCGAGGACGAGGTTGTCGCCCTTGATGTCGCGGTGCACAATGCCACGAACTCGCAAGTACTCGACGGCGATCGCCAGCTCCGCAATGTAGAAGCGCGATGTCGTCTCGTCGAAGTGGAAGCTGTGGGCGGACTGCGTGTGGAGCAGCAGCTCCGCCCCCGGCAGGTAGTCAAAGAGGAGGTAGACCCGGCTGTCGGTTTGGAAGGAGCTGTGGATCTTCATGATGTAGGGGCAGTCCAGCTGGTCCAGAATCTTCTTCTCGCGCCGCGCCTCGATGACGTTTCGGACACCGTGGAAGCCGCTCTTTCGAATCACCTTCATGGCAAAGAGACGCTTGCTGAGTTTGTGCTGAACCAGGAGAACCCGACCAAAGGTGCCGGCGCCTAACATGTCCAGGCACTCAAACGCCCCCGGCCCGGTCGGGAAGCTGATGCGATTGCGTATGAAGCGCTCCACGTTGTGCGGGGCGGCCGCGACGGTTTCCATGTACCGCCGCGACTGCGTCATCCAGGAAATCTGGAGGAGCTGCTGGTACCAGTGGTCCCGTGCGCTTGGATTGGGGAAGAAAAAGTGATGGAGCACCCCTTTGTAGATGAGGCGCAGTGGGTAGGCGGCGATGCGGATCGGCTCGCTGCCCAGCTCCAGCGATAGCACCTCGCGGTTGCCGTCGTTGTAGGCGCACTGAATGCGAGGGCTCTTGCCGAGCGCGGCGCGGCTCACGTCCTCGCCCTCCTTCCCTCCCCCACCCGCCGCGGTTGTCGCCGATGAGGCCAGGGAGAGCACGGCAGGGCGGACAAGGCGGTTGCGCTCAAAGCTGCGAATGACGCTGGTGCGAATGACCTCCTCCGTCGGCGCGCCGGCGGCCATCGTCGAGCTGGATGCGGCTCCGTCTTCCTTGGCCGGGCGCGAGGGCGACGTCGCCGCGATGGAGACCATCACGCGATCTGATTCTGCCGGCACCGTCAGGAGGTACATGGTCCCCGTGCTGCCCTTCATGCGGTACACCTCCATGTCCTGCTCATACGCGTCTGTCCAGCATCTGTTCAGCAGGTCGTCGAAGCAGCTCGGCGAACGCGCACTACCACCACCACTACTACTACCGCCATTTTTGACGCTGCTGGTGGCGGTGGGGTTGGTGGACGCACGTCGCTCGTTGGGATTGACAAGGCTGCTGCGGCTAACACGCGACGGCATCAGACTCACCACCTCCACGTCCCCCGGCCCGCTCAGTACCTGAAGATCGTTCGCGTTCTTCTCCACCGTGGCTTTGTTCAGGTCCATCAGCGCGATGGGCGTGTGGGGGTGCGGCACGCGAGAGGCCAGTGCCCGCTCCGCCTCCGCCGCGTCTGGGGCGCCCTCGCTGGTGTAGAGGTTCTCTTCCCGCAGCAGCGCCATCGTACTCGCCATGGCATCATACACGTACACGTACTCATGTCTGCGCACGAGCAGGCGGGTGCGCAGGGGCCAGACCGTTGTGTTGCTCCCGAGCTGGACAAACATGTCCGGGTCTGCGTCGCCGCGACGCTTCCACGGGTACGCCTTTGCAGTTGAGGAGGAAGCGGCGGATGAGGAGGCAGCAGCGGCAGACGGTGTTAGAGGCTGAGGCCGCTTCGTGATGCTGCTCGTACGCTGCCGCAGTCGCTGCGTCGGCGAGGACGGCGTCGAGGGCATGGAGGAGGCGGTGGAGGACTTGCGCTTGCCCGCGGCCACATCTTCAATTATCTCTGCGTAGTGCAGCACGAAGGCGGCCTCCACGTCCATCAGGAAGCTGCTGGCGCAGCGAACCTCTTCCTGCGATGGGGCGGCGAAGCTCGCCTCGGGGCGGCCGGGAAACGGGTTCGGCGTGTTCCCCACGGCGTCGTTGGTGTCGCTCCGAGACAGTATCGATCCACACGAGGTCGGGCCGGCAGCGGATTCGGAGTAGGACGAGTGCGCGTAGGGCGCGGCGGCCACGGCGGCCGCCTTGACGCTCACCTGTTGTTGCTGTAGCTGCTGCCGACCGTCGGAGCTGCGCTGCGTTGCCGAGAGGCGAGGGGCGGCGGCGGCGCGAACGGTCGCGGCGGCCGCACTCGCACTCAACGCACCCGACGCCGACTCTATCGGCGCCGTTGACTCGAAAAAGCCGTGTAATCCCCGCACGTGGGCGGCGAGGTCGGCGTTGGTGGTGGCGGTGCTGTCATCGTCGTCAGCCGTTGTGGTGGC
Organism: Leptomonas pyrrhocoris; assembly: GCF_001293395.1. Taxonomy (NCBI): domain Eukaryota; phylum Euglenozoa; class Kinetoplastea; order Trypanosomatida; family Trypanosomatidae; genus Leptomonas; species Leptomonas pyrrhocoris. The sequence continues at coordinate 340,814 of NW_015438381.1, forward strand.
GGCGATGCTGCGTAGCGGTGAGCCAGGGAAAGGAGGGGCGGGTATGCTGAAGTTGCGCTCTCCCGATTGCGTGAAGGCGGAGGGGAGGGAGACGGAACCGGCATTGGAGTCCGCTGTGGATGTACCCCCCGGCTTCGGCGTATATTGCCGCTGGTGCTGCTGGTGCTGTGCAGCGCCGCCGCTCTCGAGCCCCCCAGAGGAGGGCAGGGGCGTCGCAGCACCACGTTCTACCATCCCCGCTGCGGCGCAGAGCAAGAGACGCGTTTTGGTATACATGGGCGTCAGCAGCACCGTCAGCGAATCCTTCACGGCGGTGCGGACCTGCTTCATGGACGGCGTGTGCAGGCTCTCCGGGGTCACCTCCTCCCCCGCCTCCACCATGCGGCGCAGCTGCGCGTCGGTCTGCACCTCCAGCGCCGCCACCACAAGCAGCGTGACAAAGTTCGTGACGTCGTCGGTGCTGAGGTGCAAATGGGCAAATGTGCTGCACAACGCCGTCAAGACCGCCTCGGGCCGCAGGAACTGAAGCGCCGTGTCGTGCAAGCTATGTGAGAGCGGCGCGTGCCCCATTGTCGCCTCGTAGTCGCTGCTGCTGTAGCAGCTGTTGCCGGCGCCAAGCTCGAGGCTGAAGCCCCCCCCGACGGCGTGCGGCAGCTGGTAGGTCAGCGTGTTCATGTTCCCCTCGATGCTCACGGGACGGGACAGCACGCCGATCCCTGCGGTGCCGACAGGGGGGAGTCGGTTGATCGGGAACGGCGAGGACGGCTGAGCGACCCGGCGGGAGTAGGACTCCGGTCGCCGGCGCGGGTCCAGCGCATTCGGCGGCGACGCCATGCTGAACAGACTGGTTGAGACGCTGCTCGCTGCGCTCATCGAACCCCCGGTGGAGGTGCCGAGGCCGCCGGCCGGTGCGGGGGGGATGACCCACTGCGTGGCGGGCACAAGTGACGGCGACACCGGCGACCGGATTGCGCTGTTGCTGTGCGAACGCTCACCAGTCCCACCACCGCGGTGCGAGCGTGTGGTGTGCGCCGCCGCCCCGGTCGAGAGAGACAGGAGCGTGCCGAAGCTGGAGTTGGAATAGAGCAGCTCGCCGTGCAGCCCGGTCCGCCGCGGACTCAGCACCGTGCTGCGCGCATTCATCGACGTGAGCAGAGTGTTGTTGTAGCTGCGCTCCTCGGGCGCGAACTCGACCTCCGCGGGGTGGCGTGCACAGAGCAAGTGCGAGCCCGGCCCGGAGGTGGCGCTCAGCGGGGAGACAGAGCGCTGCCGGTGTGAGAGGGAGGAGGCACCGAGGGGGTACTCCGTTTCCTCCCGACCACGCGCGGAGTAGGGCAGGCACACCATGTGTGCGTAGCCCTGCCCAACCGACGTGCTATTACTACCGCCTCCACGGCCAGAGGTACTGTAGGCGAGCTGATCGATCGACGTGCCACTGACGTACGCTGCGTTGCCGGTCCCCGCACCTTGATTCGGGCCGCCGTAATAATTACAGTTGTTATTCACCATGTAGGTGTTCGTTGACGGCGCCGGCGCGTGTGGTGCGGTGGAAAAGCGCCGGCCTGCCAGGGCGCTACCGGAGCTGGCGAGAGAGTGCGGCATGCTGCCCGACACGTTCAACGCGGTTCCCGCCGCGTTGTAAAGCGTGCCGGAGCTGGCCGCCCCAGCGGCAGCGGTCGCCGACCCTGTGTAGCCCGCCCTCCGCTGAAAGTGGTTGATCTCCTGCGAAGAGCTCGCCGCGCGGCGATCAGGGTTATTCGTGGAGAGACTCGTGTTGCGGCGCAGGCGGCGCTCCTCGCACGACTCACCGCCGTTGGCGAGAAAGGCGAGCGCGACGATGATGCGCTGCAGGCCGCAGCGGCCGAGCTGCAGGGCAGCCAGGCGCAGCGCTGCGCTGACGTACAGTTCCTGCGGCCCGACGTCGTCGTGGTCCGTCGCCGCTGCGGTGGCACCCGACCCTGTCGCTGCCTCGCCTGCGCACTCAGCGAGTACCGAATGCGCCTTGACTGGATGCCCGCCGATGGTGGGGTCATCTCTCCCCTCCGTGTCTCGGGCTGAGCCTTTCTCCACGCGCAGTCGGCTTGTAAGAAGCACGGCGGCGACACGCACGGTGATGAGGTCGATTTCGCGGTCCACGATCTCCCAGTCCAGCGTCAGCGCCTTGAGGCACAACTGAATTTGTTGGGCGAAGGCCATCTGCGATACACTGCCGCGCGCGGCGGCGGCGGAGGAAAGAAACGCTGCTGAGTTACCCACCCCGGAAAAGTCGGCCGTCCGCTCCGGCATCCGATAGAGCGCCGCCGTGTCTGACGATGCCCCCACGATGCCGTGCGAGGAAGGCAAAGGTGACCCGCTTAAACGCGGCGTTGTATGTCGAGGGGTTCGCACGCCAGTGAATGGGTTGCCCACTGTGGTGCCTTGACTGAAGGCAACACCCATATTTTTTATTTTGGTTTTAACAGCACCAATGAAGACGAACAAACAAACACACACACTCACACACGCACACCGAATATCTCTAAAAGTCAGGAAGTATAAACAAAACACTGTCCGTTGCACTTCGAATTCACGTCTCGATAACTTGCAAAGCCACACACACACACGCACACACAGACACAGACACGACGATATCTTTTAACCGCGAAAACTAGAATATACGTAAAGAGGAACTAAAAAAATAATGCACAGGCGTACGCAAAGCGCGATACTTCGGAAGAAACGACCGGGGAGGCAAACAAACAAACAAACAAAAAGGAAGCGAAAAGAGAATAAGATAAGTAAAACGGAGAGATAATAAGGGAGATAAGAAAATAAACAGGAAAGAAGATGCGTTGGGGGAAGGGCACAGCTGTGGAGCTCAAAAAGCCCGTCGTGTGGTACTTTCTCCGGCCTTCTTTCTTTTCGTTGTTTGCTTGAGTTCTTCAGATAGATGTCGAGGGAGAGCGCATGCAAACGAGACAGAGCGCTCCAACGAAGATAAGATCAATTAAAAAAAAAGGAAAGAAAAACAAAAACACACGATAGGTGCGCAGTCACACACGAGAGTAAAGAAGAAAATGGTAGAACAGTGGAAAGCAAAGAGATAAAACAATGAGGAGGAGGAAGAGCGTTTTTCTTTCGTTAAATTACACTATGTAGACCGTTTGTATAGCTACACTTATACTAGTATATGTATTTTGAGTCCCTTTCTTTCGTCTTTCTTCTGTTGTTGTTGTTGAAACCTATAGTAACCGGAAAAACACACGCGCGCGCACGCACAGACATAAAACAAGAAGATCAGGAAAGAAACACTAGTCAGAAAAGTAGAGAAAAAAGTTAAGGAGTAAAAAAGAAGAAGAAGAACAACAAAAGAACGTTGCGTGCTAATGACGACTCGTCAGCGCCAGTGAAGGTGAGAAAAATAGGAATTGAAAACGAGAAACAGAACTAATACTACTGTTACTACTACTGAAAATGAAGAGGGTAAGAGAGAAAACTGAAGAAGAGGAGTTCGCTGTGTATGTATACATAAGATGTATTGTAACTCAAAAGCGAAAGATAATCTGTTTTTGCTTTTAACTTTTTTTTTGGAGGGGGGTGCAACACGGGGTACACGAGATAGGATACAGTGACCAAGCTCGCGTGTGGTGTTCAGCTTAATGACCGCAGCGAGTAACGAGAGGAATACGAAAGATACAATAGTAGAAAAACAAGGTATGCATATTTACATAAATACATTCATATATGTATATATATATTCCAAAATGAAGAAAGTAGTTTAGAAGCAAATCGGCAACAAGTTAAGTCGCTGCCAACATCAAAAGAAAAATAACAAAGAAAGACCGAAAGAAGAGAGAAAGGAGGGCAATCGACAGTTGTCAATCTACACAACGGTTAAAACGCTATCAGAAGTTTTTCCTTTCTTATTTTAATGTAGAGAAAGAACGCGGAAGAAAAATACAACAACAACAACAACGGTGTAAACCAAATGCGTCGCAGTAGCACAACACGTTACTTTCTTTTGTTGTTGTTGTTGTTTCTTTTTCTTATGAGACAAGCACGATTGAAATAACGAGAAGGGGTGGTGGGGTGATCGCCAATGCGCTCTGCATCAGTGGGGAAGAAGAAGGGTGAGTGAATGAGTGGGAGAGAAAGGCAAAGGCCGTCTTCTTCTCCTTTCGTTGCTGTTATTGTTGTTGCGGTGATGTTTGGGGGTGGGGTGTCTTGAATGAAGGCGAAGTCCAATTTGTGTAGACGCGCAAGAAGGACAGGAGGGGTGGGGTGGGGTGGGTGTGTGGGGTGAAGAGGGACAATACACGTTATCAAAGGCAGAAGGGGGAGAAGAGGTTGGGGGAGGCAACGCCTCGTTAGCGGGAAGAGATAGAAAAAAAAAAAAACAACGGGAAAATATATATATGTAAAGAAGAAAGGCGAAACTACCTGAATGAAGAAGCGGGGAAAACAAGAAAGAAAGAAAGATGTGACCTGCAGATTCACCAGTCGACGAAAACTAAACCACACGCGGCGGTCGCACACAGCTATTTCAAAAAATAACAACAACAGCAGCACTACGCCTCTCCGATTCAAAAGGAAAACGGCTCAGGAAGCACACACACACACACACACAGAGAGAGAAAAAAAACACGAAAGGAGGAAAAACGAAACTGTACCCGGTTGAGCAGGAGTTAATGATAAATAACGTAAACCAAAAGCCAAGAAAACAAAACAAAAAAACACAGAGAAGCACGAGGCAATTCCAGAGAGAAAAAAGAGGCTGCAGCAGAAAAATAATTCACAACAACAACAACAACGACCAAAAGATGAACTTCCGCTTTAAAGGTAAAAATTAGAAAATAAAAAAAAATAATATGCAGCAGAATTACCCTTTCTTCGTGTTTTCCTTTTTTTTTAAAACTTCCCCCCCCTGCGCTGCACCGGTGAGGAGTCAGCGCAGGAAATAAATGACTTTTAAAAAGGAGTAAAAGGAAAAGAAGTAACGAAGCTACACGACTGAAACGATAGTAGTAGTAGTAGTAAAACACACACCAGTTGGTTGAACGAGCTCACGTCGCTTTTTTCTTTCTTTCCTTCTTTCCTTTCTTTAAACGTCACCTGGTCGTGGCCTACGGCAGATTGTATGAGGCGGCGTAGGCGTCCCTGCAGAGGAAAACACAACAAAGGAGGGAGAGAGCGAGAGGCGGGGCAGCTGAAAACGTCCTCGGTCTCCGCTTCTTTCCTCTGTTTACACCAGAAAACACTCAAGTGTAGTACTATTAATAATAATAATAGAGAAACCAAAACCAGCGAATTTCGTCGTCCTCTCCGTCTTTCCGATTTTGCGTTTTTCTCTCTTTCTCTTTTTCTTTTGGTTCTGTGATATGCGAGTCGACCGAGAGCAGCACTGCTACAGTTACTACGTGCTCTTCTCTCTTCCTTTCGCGTTTCAACGCCGGCTTGTTGACGGCCTTTTTCTTTGGTTTTGCTTTCAAGCTCTCCTGTTCGATCGGTCGTCACACGCACACACACACACACACACAGACACAGAGAGAGGGGAGGAATGAAATGAAAAGGCACTGATGACAGTTGGCAACTGCGTTGCGCGTGCCACTGTCCCTTTTCGATTGGGAGGTGAGGCGGGGAAAAACAACAACAACAGCAACAACAGTGGCTGCAGCGTTAAAAAAAAAGAACACGCTCAGAGCTTCGCAGCGACCTGTAAAAGAAATACAAGGAAGGCAATGATAATAGTAAGATTGAAGGAAAGAGGAGAAGAACGAGCGAGAAAGTAGATGAGAAGTTGGTACCGTCGTATTCATCGAACTAGGCCAGAGAGAGAGAGCGAGGAAAGAAGATTCCACTACCGCATGCGAAGCTCCCTTGTGTTGTCTCTCTCTCTCTCTCCATTTCTCCTCACGTATGATGACTTTTTCTTTCGCTGATCTTTCAGCAGCTGGACCCACACCAGCGTTCACCCACGAATACTAGGTTTCAGTTCGAGTGCCAGTAGTGGTTCACGTATATATATATATATGTAGAATCAAGAACACGAATCAAATACACACCCGCGCAACGAAGGCGGTGCTTCAAGGGGCACGTCCTACCGACGCCCCGAAATCTACCATACTCGACAGGCACGACAACCTCACAAAGCCGCTACAAGGAATGAAAGAGACAACAACAGAGCAGTCCTCCCCAAGGCAGAGAAAAAGACCGCCCTCGAGAACGTGAGAAAACAAAAAGCCTCCAACAAAACGACACGGACACACGATAGCGAATCTTTCTGTGACGAACACCAACCGCCATCCTCAACAATCGCATTAAGAAGGAGAAGCAAGTCCACAAGAACGGGAAGATTCACAGCTCCAAAAGATATCAACATAATAACAATATATATATATATATATTAACGAACCACGACAGAAAAAAAGGGGGAAAAACAAACGTTATGCCGCAGAGTCTGCTGCGGATGGACGCGCCGCCGCCGCTTCTGTTGTGTCCTTGCGAAGGCGGCGAGGTCGAGCCACCTTACGCGGTGACCGCGGCGCGTCCATCCGCAGTGCGCTGGGCGGTGTCGACGCCTGTGATGCCGGCTGCTGCTGCCCCTCCGACATCTGCGTGGCTTTTGCTGCATTCTCTTGCTCTCGCAATCGCCGCCACGACAGCTGCCCGCTCAGGCCCTCCTGCGGCATGGACAGACGGAAGTTACGCTGATGCTGCTGCGCTCCTCCTCCTCTTCCTTCATTGGCCGCGGTGTTGGCGCTATTGCGTCCACCGTCGCGCATCAAGGTGGGCTGCACGCCGCGGTTGTAGCGGCGATGATTGACGTCGTCAAAATCAACCATCACATCGTCAACGCCGGGGGTGGGGTGGAAGGCGGAGCCGAGGGCGGCAATCGCAGCATTCACCAGCGAAGCGGACGTCGTCGACGCAGAATTCGGATCGAGTGCGGGCGGTGCACGGCCACCGACGCCGTGCCGCGATGTGCCACGCAGCTCCGACGCCAGGGCTGCACCAGCGTCCGTTTCGAGACCGCCATCCTCGTCCTCGTCGTCGTACTCGGCCGCGAGCTGTGCCGCGCTGTCCGCGGACGCTGCTCCTGCCCGGTCCGCCCTGCCGAAAGGAGCTTCAATGCGGAAGACGGGGTTATATTTTCTCCGAGGTCTGCGCTGCTGCCCAACGACGGAGCTGCGCTTCGTCTCCTCCACCTCATTCGCGTCATCCACCTGCTCTGCGTCTCGGTCCACGTCGGTAGCGAAGTCCGTCGAAACAGCAAGCATCGGCGGCACGGACTCCGTCACATCATCTTCCCAGGCCGGCGGGCTGCTCGGGCGGCGGGGATAGTACGCGAAAACAAGCTCCGCCCCGGAGGCGATGACACCGTCTGACGCGGAGGACAGCGTATCTTTGCCTCCTGCGTGCTCCACGGGAAACGAAGCCGTTGGGATGGCGGATGACGAAGGCGCCGTTGTCGTTGCCGCCGCGGTATTGGAGAAGTACAGGGAGGCGCTCGGATCGATGTAGCCCTTCGGCCGCACCTCCTCCTTTGTCAGGCGGAAAAAGTCAATCCACGTCTGCCCCTGCAACGCAGCGTCTGCCAACGCAGTGCCGTCCGCCACGTGCAGGTCCAACACTGGCAGCGGCAGTGGCATCTGCGCCTTCCTCGACGACGTCGTCGATGATGACGAGTCCTTCGTGCGCTGTTGGTTCACGAAGTCGCAGTACTGATTGAGGAGCGTCTCGCGCACCGTCGTTGCCGTGTCTGCGCACCGGTGTGACGTGCGCACCGCTGCGGCAACGCTGAGGGGACGTGGCATGAAAGGGGCAAACGAATGGGAGAACACCTCACGCGGCGGAAAGGGCACGGCAGGCCCGACGGGCTTAGCCGCACCTTCCTTCTCCTCCGCCTCCTCTGCCTCCTCTGCCTCCGCTTCTCGCTTCTCGGACGAGGGCAAACGATGCTGGAAATGCTTGAGACTTGGCGTTTTCTTTGCTCCTGCGAACTTCTGCATCGTCGTGAGAAATTGTTTTGTGCGGGGCTTCCACAAAAATGCGACGGCGGCCGCGTCGGCAGGGGACATCGCACAAGGAGGAGGCGCAGTTGCACCCGTCGTTGCACCATCCTTCGTAGCCAGGGCTTCCGCCGTCTCGTCCTCCTGCTCCGTGTCCACCTGCTCTGCTGCATTACGCCATACGGCAGAGTCGTACTGCGCGCCGGTAGCCATCGCCTCGGCGGACAGCGTGACGGGCATCGAGCCAAGTTGTTCTGCCTCCTCCACTCGTGCAGCATCGCGAATAGACGACAATAACTTCCATTCCATCGCCGCTGTAGCAGCCGCCTGATCGTCTGGAGAGGCGGCGTCCCGCACAAAGGCAAATACAGGACGCCTGAAGCTGCGCTGCGACTTGGAGTGCGGCGCGGGCCGCCACCACACCTGCCGCGTGCTCCAGGCGGTGACCTGCGAGGGCAACAACCCGCCGTTGCGCTCCGCATCCCACCGCGCGGCTGCGTCGGGGTGTGTGACGTTCAGAGAGGCGTCACCGTCTGATGCGAATGCCGTTATCGTTGTAGGTGCGGCTTCGGAGGCAGCAGACGTGTTGTCCACCACAGCGCTGCCGAAGCCGCTGCAGTGCGGACAGGCAGTGCGCCCACGTGCCACGCGCGATTGCACCGTGCTCTGATATTTCTCGTTGCAGTGCGGGCAGTGCCACCAAACGGGCGTGACATCGTCCATGCAGGAGATTTTCTGTGCATCCACGTCGTTTAGTTCGGGAATCCAGTCATCCAGCAGGTCCGGCCGAACCACCGCGAGACGCAGCTGACGTGGCGGGCGCGATGCAGTTGCCGGTCCTGAGGAAGCTTCCGCAGCAGCGTTTTCCGTGATCGGCAAAGCGGCTGCCGTACTGAGCGCACGCCGCAGCAGACCCGTTGTGCTGATGGCTGCACTCAGTGCCACTGCAGCCGCACTGCGCCGCCACAGCACACGCACGGTGAAGTGCCCAGGAGAGGAGTTCGGTGCCTGTCGCATCGTGTCCGAAAATGGCCGTCAATTTCAACGCGAAACCCTCAAAGTTTTCTCTTGCTTTTCTGAAGGTGATACAAAAAATAGAAGACACTTTGGTTGCTCGTTACTACGGGGCATAACACGTGAAGGCGGTGTGGGTGATAGTTGACACACACACACACACACAGACAGACAGACCCAAACGGTAGATAAAGGAGAGGAGTCGCACAACTCCTGCTTCTCAGGCTTGAGAAGGGATACAATCTCCACCCGCGATGGCGTTTCCTTCCTACAAACAAACAAACGAGGCAAATCAGCGCGGACACGAAGGTAGGAAGTAGATAGATAGATAGATAGAGAGAGAAAAGGTCGTGACAGAAAACAGGAGCAGCAGCGGCAAGATTTACTCAGTTTCTTGAGTTCCCCCGTCATCTCCTGCGCTGCCTGTATTTATTATTACTTTTATTATTATTATGTTCGTGACGTGCAGCAGCGTGTTTTCACCTCCGATGGTTGCGAGGGAGAAACGAAGCGTACGTTGAAGTGAATTGCTCTCTTTTACGTATTTTCTTTTACAGGTTGATGCTTTAAGCGACCGCCTTTTATTTTTGGACTTCCTCCACTCTTTTTAATTCCATCTTCAATTATTTAAACGAGCTACAACTCTTGAGGAGGCTTCTGCGACGGAGCTCCACTCCCTCGCCCTCAAGGCTAAAAAAAAGCTGAAAACACCAAATACAGGAAGAGAAGAGATGCAGGCCGTTACAACTCTCCATCAACTCGTTAAGTCGACGAGAACACGAAGAAGAGAAAAAAACAACGATTCTTTAGTAGCGCCTTCGGACCTTCTTGCTCTGGCTCGTCTTCGACGCTGGATGCTGGCTGGAGCTACCGCCACTGCCGCCACGCTTCTGCGGACCGCCGTGTCGGCCAGCCTTCGAGTAGGACTGCTTCTTTCTGCTCTTGTTGGAGTTGCGGTGCTGCCGCTGCTGCTGCGTGCTTAAAATGCCTTCAATATCGTTCATAAAGGCATCTTGCTGGACCTGAAAGAACTGAAACGTGCCACCACCGTCGGCTCCGCTGCCACTCTGCTCACCTGGTGCAATGGCCGTCGTGCGCAGCACCGGTACTCCATCAGCACCCGTCACGTACGCCTCCGCACGTCGCCTCTTCAGCGCAGCGCCACCGCCGGACACCGCCACGGCCTGCGCGACCGCCTTTGGAAAGCGCGCGGACATTTGGAAGAAGCCGCGCGACCCCGTCTCCGCCGCCTTTTGCGGATCGGCCTGCCACTTTCCCATTTCTTCGTCATCTTCTTCATCGTCACGGTGGCGGACGCGACCGGCAACGCGTTCGTGCGGCTCTGCCTTCCGCCGTTCACCGGTGTTTGTCGACGCCCCACCAACACCACCAGCAGCAGCAGCAACGGCAGCCGAAGGCGACGATGACGAAAGCGAAGACAGCAGCTGTGCGTCGTCTAACTGCACGCGGCATGCCGAGACGACCACCTTCTTTTTCGGGACGAGGGTGCGGGGTTGGACGGCGGTCTGACTCGCCGCCCGCTGCAGTTCCGCGAGTCCGCTCGTCACCATGCCAAGCGGCGCAAAGCCGCTAAACTCCTCCCGCTGATCTGCCGTAGTGAGGGAGTTCAGCAGAATGTAGTAGCGACTCGCCTGCGAGTTGGGGATACCCAGGTTGCCGTACAGCAGCGTGCCTGCCTTCAAGGAGGACATTGTGGCGGCAATGCTCTGCCCTCGCGCGACGGTGTCGGCGGGCAGCTGCAGCGCCTCATCGGGGACGAAGCCGCCAAAGATGGAGTGCGTCGTGCTGCTACCGATCTCAATCACGGTGGACTTGTCAATGCGAATGACGGCGGAGTCGCTGAAGGGCACGAGGCCGGCTGCCTTCGCATTGTCCAGCGTGGCGTAGGCGATGTCCGCAGGCGAAAGGCGGAGGGCGCTCAAAAGCGTATCGGCAAGCGGCAGCTGACCCGTGCACATGAAGGCGAGGTTGGCGACGGTGCGTGGTCGCTGCGCGGGGAGCGGGATGAGGAAGTTCACGGGCAGCTCCCGCAGGACGTGCGGAAAGATGAATGATAGATCGATCTGCATGCCGGTACGCGCCACCAAAAATAGTGAGATGTATAAAAAAGAGGCCTTTGTCTTTGTACGTGTGCGAGGGTCAGTCAAAAGCGACGTAGTCCGCATATTTTCAAGAACAAAACTCGGAGGGAGCAACAACCATAATAATAATAATAACAATATTTTTTTTTTAGGTAAGATGAGAGTGAATACGTTGTCGAAGTCGTAGAGGCTGCATAACCAGTTTTCATGCCGGATTTTCATGCTTCAATACTATAATCATAATAATAATAATAATAACCACAGAGACAGCCATCGGTGTTGGTCTCAGCAGGCGGACCCGCAGCCGAGAGCGCAGGTGCAACATTCATCTTAGAAACAGCACAAAGGCCATTTTCAATTGAACACATCCATTATATATACTTACCAAGACAACCACAAACAACCACAACAGTGCGGCATCAATCAGCAAAAATAAAGCGCCGCTCCCTTTCAAGAAGAAGACCACGACTCCTCACCTCTCCCCCCGCTCTTCACCTGCGTCTTCTTCCCGCGGACGCTTACGTGGACCACTTGCGTCGTCGTCGTCATCGTCGTCCTCGACCGGACTCGCCTCGCTCTCTCTCGCCTCATCGCTGGCACCAGACAACGAGTCTTCCTCCTCGTCCTCTGCGCCGCCATCGTCGCCGCTGCTGCTGTCGTCCTCGCCACCACTTGCACCGTCGCCGTCCTCCTCATCGTCAAGGGAAGAGACACCCGACGCGCCACTCTCCTCCCGTTCCGCATTCACTTCCTGCTCATCGTCCCTGTCTTGTGACGGCTGCTTCTGCTGCTGTTGCTCGTCCTCTTGCTGCTGTTGGACTTCGCTGTCCTCGGCAGCCGTTTCTTCACCGTAGTCACTGGTGTTCGACCCGATCTCCTTCTCCTCGTTTTCCTCTTCGTCCACCTCGCTCTCATCATGGCGGCGCAGCTGCTGATCACCGAGCAGCTGTGCTACCTCCGCTTGCATGAGCTGCTTCATGTAGTGTTCCCGCAAGCGCCACTGCGCGCGGCACGCTGTTGCGCTCTCCCGCAGCGACGACGGCGCCACCGATGGCGCTGCTGTGACGGTGGAGGGAGTTGCCGGAGGGCCGTCTGTGCGATAGCTTGCGGCATCGCTCACGTCCTCGCCGCGGCTCAGGGCTGCAACGACGTTCTGTGCTTCGCGCCTGCGTCGGCGGTTCAAGCGCAGATGCTTGAGCACCGCAGAGGCCAAGGCGTAGTACGACTTCGATTTCGACGCGTGCGGCTCCACGGCGCGGATCAGCAGGTCCACCGCGCACAACGTGGAGGGAAAGGCAGCTTTGTCAAGCTGTTCGAGGATAAGAAATTGATTGCGCTGGGCGTAGGCGGGTACGTCGTGCTCGTGCGTGAGCAACTGCACGAGGGCTCGGCACACGTACGCCTCCAATTGCAGCGGGATAGCGGACGCACCGGATGCGGGGGATTCATCTGCACGAGAAGCATTCGTCTTCCGATCTGCGGCAGCAGAGGCCTTCGACGAGTCGTTTGACGCTGCGGCCGACACTTTTTCCGGCTTCTGCGTCGACGTGCTTGCGGCTGCGGCTGCTGCCGTCGCTGCAGCGTCAGCTTCCGTCCCCGCCTCCACCAGACCACGTATGACTGCCAAGGCCAGGAGTGACGGTAGCTGTGGCAACGGTGCAGATGCTGCTGATGAAGCAGTAGCAGCGGTGGCGTCATCGTTGGTGCGAACCGCGGACCCGCCTGATGCGCACAGAAAGGAGTGTGAGAAGAAGGCGCTACTGATGTTGCGGTGCGCGCCTACACCTGGCATACCAGACTCGTCCCTAGGCTCATTAGGTGAAGGACTGTGCGGCCCAGCAGCAGCGGTCTTTCCATCCTTCACACCTCCATTTGGCGTTCCAGCGGCACTCCCCTCGCCCGGATTTGCCGTCGCGTAAAGCGAGTGCAGTTGCGCAAAAAGCTCTGGTGAGAGCGTCGCAACGCTCTGCCGCTGCTGGCGCTGACCACTCAAGGCGGGAATCTCCAGGAGACGCTGAAGGACGTAGCCGATGCGCTTGCACTCTCCATCTGTGTAGGCGACAAAGTACGTGAAGGCCGCGGAGACAAACGTGAGGGCAAGGTCGGTTACTCGGCGCAGCAAAGGCTGGCGCTGCTTCTGCTGCTGATGGGACACGTCAGTGGACTCCGCGTGTTGAAAGGCCCACATGAAGAAGGCCGCGACTGCTGCCGCCTCGCGCAAGTTCAGCACCGCGCGCGGCAGAAGGTACGACACCGCAAAGTCGATCAGCGCATCATCGGCCACGGCGACGCTCGCTGCATCGGCTGGGTTCGCGGGGACGAGATCACGAACAAAAGCGTCGAGCAAGGCAGCTCGTGCGGGGGCGGAGGAGGAAAGGAGGTGTCGGTGGGCGAGCTCCTCGGCGTCGAGACGCTTCTCCTCCGTCGTCAGCCACGCTACAATCGAGGCCGCTCGTTGGGCACGGGCGCAGTCGCCGCCGCTGGACAGCACCGCCGCTGTCGACGTCGCCGCCGTCGCCAGTGGAGACGGTGCACGATGAGCTGAAAGAAGGCGCTGCGCCTTCTGCATGCACTGCTGCCACTCTTGCCGCGCTGCATTGTACGGCACCGGTGAGTACTCGAAATGCGCCGCCGTGAAGTACTGCAACAGGCGAGCAACCGACGGACTGCATTCGGAGGCCACAGAAGTGGCTGTGCCGGCGGCTGCTGTAGTAGTAATGAGATCGCTTGGTGTGAAGGTGGGGATGGGCACACGGTACACCGCATCAGCCGCCGTCAGCAGCGAGGGAGTGCGAGCCACCACGCTGCCGAGTGCTGCAAACTTGCGCCGCTGCTGCGTCTCCACGTAAAGAGCTACCTGCGGAAGCGCCACCTGCCGAACCAACGCGCAGAGGCGGTCCACCACAGAGCTGGTCGTTGGCGCGGGGAAGAGCTCTTCCAGGATAATCAGCATGTCGTCCATCGTGTTAAAGCGCTGGGCAGAGGAGAGTAGAATGACCTCCGCACCCCCGTCAAGGTCGCGCTGCAGCTCATAAATGCGGCTTTGCAGGCGGCAGAGGTGGACCAGGATGAGCTGACCCAGCGACAAGCGAGTCTCAACGTCGCCTGCCCTGACATGTTCGCCGTGCCTCGCACCTTCCTCTTCGTTTTGATAGCCGTCCATCTCGTCTTCCTCTGCTTCATCCTCACGCTGGAGAGGCACGACGCAGGGCTGCCGCAAAGCCTCCGTCAGCGCTTGCCGCGCCGTCACAAAAACGTCGGTTGGCGAGAGAAGCAGCAACGCACTACCCGAGTCCTGCCAGCAGCTCACGCGAAACGAGGTCATCGCGCCGCGGCCGAAGAAGGACGTAGTGGACGGCGTGACAGCACGCGCCTGCAGCTGCGCCGCGCTGTACTTCTCCTCGTGCTCGAGGGTGCGGTAGGCCATGACCGTGAGCAGCGCCTTGCACAGCTCCGTGCCGAGGACGATGTCGTGGCCGCTGTTGCTGCGCAGTGCGAGTTCCACGCGACGCACGAGCATCGCTCCATCGAGTACGTCGACGTTATCGCGCCACAAGGTGGACAGAAAGGTCGCGAGAATCGACGTGCGGCTTTCGCCGTTGGTATCGGTCAGTTTCTCCTCCGCAGCGTACCGCTCCATCAAGAGAAGACCTTGCTGCGTGATGAGGGTTAAGATCGTACGCGGAAGCCCGTGAAGGAGGCGGGTGTGTGCGGTTAAGAAGTTGTTCTTATAGCCGATCGCCAGAACAAAGAGGCGGTGGGCGACGAGAAGGGGCTCCGCGTAGAGGATGGGGCGCAGCGCTGCTTGGTACTCTTCGATGTTCTCCGCGTTGAGACGCTTCAGAGACTGCGACAGCAGCGCCTCGCGCTCTTTGCGCAGGAGGGCGTCGTGAGGGTGTACGAGCGCTGGTGCTGCCCAAACCCGTGACGAGTCCTTCGAGTTGCTGTTCTGTTGCTGCTGCTGCTGCTGCTGCTGCTTCGTCTGGTACATTGCCACAAAGGTCGGCGAGGGCAGTAGCGCCTCCAGCCACCGCATCACGTGGAACGGCGCGGCGGGGCTTTCACCATAGGGGATCACAGCGTAGGTGTCGGGGTGGGGGTGGCAGAGGCGGGTAAAGACTTCCACAATGTCGTCCAACGCGTCGTACACCACGAGAGCGGGTGGCAGGACACGCAGGCAGGGCATGACAACGTAGATCAGCAGCCGCTCCACCAGTGCTAAAGCGACCATCGCGCCTTCGCTTTCCTTTGAGGTGGAAACTGAAGAGGACGCCACTTTGCACAGCCACGCCAGGTGCGCCGCGAGACGCGCAAGAAGCGCCTGATGAGCCAAATAGCTCTGCACGACCGACAGCAGCGGGAAGAGAGAGTGCAGGACAGCCACCGTTTCATCGCGTAAGCCCACGGAGTCGCCGCTGTCGCCACTGGATGACGGCGGCGGCCGCTCACGAAGCGTTTCCCACCGCTGCAACCATCGGCGCAGCACCACCGAGACGTAATACACAACGCTGACGCTTCGCGGAAATGCACGCCGAGGGGGCAGCAGCACGTTCACGCTGGCAGACGACGCGCCGTCTTTGTCTCCTGCGTTCAACGGGCTTTTGGAGAGGTACTTCATACCCGCGGTGGCCAGGGTGTACTGTCCGGCTACGAGGAGGTCGCGTATGAAGCAACACGGCGAGAGCAGCGCATCCTGACTGCCGACAGTGTTCCCTGGAGGTGTCGTAGACAGGGCAATGGGACCTGAAGCCGTTGCGGCGGGTGTGAGGGAGCCTGAGCCGGAGGCCATGGCGTCTGTTCTCTGCGGGGTAGACGATGCGGGTGGTGGTGAACTTGTTTGTGCTGCCGATGCTGTTGCTGCTGCTGGTGCTGTTAACGACGTGGCAGCGAAGGCCATCTCCGCGGCTGCGCGATGTGCGCGCCATGAGAGCAACACCGGATCGAGATTCACCATTTTAATAAACCGCGATGTTTGCAGCTCACCGCGCGACGGGATCGTTGACCTCTCCGTCTGCTGGTGCGGCGCGGGACGCCTGCCACTTCTGCCGCCACCACCACCATCACCACCACCACCGCGTCGGTGGTCTCCATTGAAGCCGCCCTCGAAGCCACTGCCGTTCAGCTCCACAAATGGTGTGTTCACGATGAGCTCTGCGCGGCTTTGATCGACGTACTGCTGCACCGCGGCGGTGTAACGCGCCAGCGCAGAATTCGGCAACGCAGGGGATGGACTTACATCAGGGCCACGAAAGGAAGGTGGCAGCGGGCAGCCCGCGAAGTGCCATAGCAGCAGCGCTAAATCCCACCCCGCGACACCGCAGTACAGCGACGCCACAGCAAAGAGGCGCACGTGCTCTGTTTGCTGCGCCTCGGTGCGCCCCACGCGCATCTGCATCGCCGCCACGCAGAAGACATGAACTTTTTGAAGCTCCAAGACATGGACGTAGGCGAGGAGCTGACCGAGGGGGGCGTAGTTCCGCAGGCGCCACTCCGCCTCACACACACGGGCATCCTCGTGTATGGTTTGCAGTGAAGAAGCGGCAGCGGCAGCCGTGGGGGATGCGCTCTCCGTTGCCGCGGCTGACAGCACACCGCGGCGCGGCAGGCGATAGGCGGTCTCGACCTCCGACACCGCCGCCTCCTCGTCTCTCCGACCGCGGCCTGCACCGGCATCGGCGGCAGTGGCGGCACGCCCTGCAGCAGTCGCTTGGCCCGGCTTTGGCGCCGTCGGCGACTGGATAGGCGTGGCGTTACTGCCGCCGCTGTCGGTATTGCTGCTGCGGTTCGATACATCCGCGGCGCACACGCCGGCGGGGCGAGTGTGGGGGAGGACGTAAAGCGACGAAAGCACAGCGCAGAGGGCAGTGGCGACGAGGTGAGCGTGCGGGGTGCCCTCCCCCAGCAGCAGCGTGAGGCGGTCGCCGAAGGACCGAATTAGACATCGACATTGCTCCCACTGCTTCGACTTCTGCGTGGACGACGAGGCGGATGTGGTGCTGTCGCGGGCGATGCTGCGCGTACTGTACTGGGCCAGCTGCTCTGCCAGCTGCTCGTCTAGAGTACCGTGTGGTACGCCCTGCATCCAAGCTTCCCAGCTGCGGTGGTACTCGCACAGCAGGTCCACCAGCAGAAACATGAGCGTGGGTGCCTGCGACGTCATGTGTGGGACAAAGGACTTGAAGAGCAGCGCGGCGCGCCGGAAGCGTGTCCGGGCGATCGTGTCCTTGAGGAGATCCGCGGAGACCTGCGACCACGCCCGCAGCGCTGCCAGTTCGTTGGCCCGTGCGTCTGAGGGTCGGATAGAAAGGCAATGGCTCGTATTCGTGTTGCCCTCTTCGCTCAACGAGAGTGCTGTGACGTCTTCATCATCGGATGAGATCGGCTCCATCGCGATGCGTCGCGCGTACTCCTTGCCGCAGTTCTCAAAGAAGCGGGAAAACCCCGACGTGTCCTTTGGCGTGTGCGCAGAGAGCTGCTGGAGGTAAATAAAGAGGAAGGTGAACCAAAGGGGCTGGACGTGATGTTGCGCGCTGGCGGCGTCAGCGGCTGCGCCGTCGACCATAAGATGGCGAGCGACGCCGAAAATGCCGGCCACGATAGCGCTCGAAGCAAGCGTGACCCCTACAGGAAGCTGCGCCGCTGCGCTCGTCGCCGTCGCTGTTGCTGGACCGCTGGCCACCACCGCCGGCGCTCGATCAGAGATCAGCAGCGGCACATCCGTCACCACGCTGAGCTGAATCGCTGTGCACACAAGCACGTAAAAGCGCTCAATTTCCACCGCGGTTGCTGCGGCGTGGGAGGGGGTGGGGAGGAGGCCAGACGTGGCAGGTCCTACAACTCCACGCTGCCCTGCAGCCGTCACGCCCGGCGGCGTCGGCAGCGGAGCTCCGTCAGCGCGACGGAGGAGCTGCGAAGAGACGCCCTCAAGAGTGCTAAGGGTGACTTTTGGTTCGGCTGCTCCGCCGCTGAGGATCTGCATCAAAGCATGCGTGGTTGCGTGCTGAAGCGTGCTGCAGCTTCGAAGCGTACTATCAGGGTGTTGCGGCTGCTGAAGAACACCCCACAGAGCAGACCACACCTGGTCTTGATAAAGCGCCGCAGCAGACACAGACGATGCAGTAGCTGCCATCTACAATACTCGCAAGAAACAGTATAAGAGCACCAACAACAAAGATGGGCCGTTTCAGCTTCCTCGTTGGAGAGCTGTATCGGACTAGCCTTTGCTAGGGGAAAAGGAAAGGTTGACCAGCACAATAACACCGCCAAGCCTGCCAGAGCACACACACACACACACTCTCTCTAACCAGGAAAAAGAGGAGAACAGAAACCGATAGGGGCAAAGCAAAACGTGCGTCCGTCTCGCTTTCCCAACTACCCCCCGACCGATAAGAAGAAGAAGAAATGGTTGAGGAGGTGAGAGAGAAGGAAACGTGATCCTGTTCATATGAAAAGCAAACAAACAAAGGGAAGTGATTCAACAAGACGCTGTTCCGCTAAGTAACGACGCTTCTTCTAACAGTTCTGTCAGGGCAGTTCGCTTGTCGCGCTCTTAAAAAGACAGGCCTCTGGTGCAGAAATGGCTTTCGCGAAGGGGGGTTTTCTTCAACGCGAGGGGGTCGAGCGATCATTGACGCCAACACAGGGATAGCGATGCATCCAAATCGTTTTTTTCCTTGTCTGTAGCTCCGCAGAATTTCATCTGAGCAACATCCTTAAGACCTACGTGTGTGCGTGTATGTGTGTGTGTTCACTATGCGTGAAGAAGGATTAAACAAAAACAAAAACAACCTCGCTTAGCTTTATTCGTTCATTAGAGAGAAACACAATTTTTATTAGCGTATCAGCACAACCGCGACACCAAACGTCACCACAGTTCCTGTGTGCTCGCACGTGTAGACGGCAGCGAAGACGTCGCGCAGACACCTACACATGCAAAGGAGGCTGCTTTCGTAATGTGACTCACTGAAAGAGACTGTTCACCACGACGTCATTGCGCTGCGTGTCGTCGAGTGACTCGGCCATCGTAAAGCCCACCAACTTCGGCCTCGGCTCGTAGTTCACCGCCTTACCTTTTGTCACCCTGTGAAAACCCTTCCGCGCCCCTTCGCGAGACGGCAGTAGCGCCTGCTGCATGTCCTTCACCTTCTGCTCCAGCTGATTCGCCACCACCCCGCCGCGACGCACCAGCTCGCGCAGAAAGTCCGCGTCATCGTAGATTTCCGCATCGACGTCGCCCTCCGCGATGTGCAGTGCGCGCTGCGCCTTCACAGCCGCAGAGGAGGAGGCGCGGACGTGCTCGGGATGCGCGAGAATCGCCATGTGCGAACGATTCTTCTGCACCTTCGCGCGCAGACGCGACCGGGCGATCAAAATAGCCGCAATTTGCTGCGGCAGCGGCTGCGAGATGGTCTTGAGCTTTGCGCTGTTCGCCTGCACCAGCTTCGCTCCCCAGTAGTCCAGGCAGATGTCAGCGTGACGGAGGACACGCTCGTGATACCTTTCAACCGCGCGGTAGGTCGGCACCTCCTCCACCTTGGCGCGTTTGATTGACTTTGTGGAGTGGGATGCACCATAGGCGGCACTATCGTCGTCTTCGTTATGCACGCTACTCTTCGCACTGCTCCCTGTCGCCGCGGCGTACAGAGTGGCAAGCACGTCTTTTATATCTTCCTGTAGTTCCTCGTACTTCTCCGCTGCGGCCTCGCGCTGCTCCGCCAGCTGCTCCACGAGGTGGCGACCTTCCTCGGCCGTTGCGGCCGTTGCCGCTGCCGCCTGCTCAACGGCCGGATTGCTTTCCACAAAGAGCGAGTGAGCGTAGTACTGCGGTACGCTGATGGCACGCGTGAGGGCCGGCTGCAGCAGCACACGCAGACGTAGCAGCTGACCGTAGACCATAATAAAACGTTGAACGGCGTCACGTGTGCCCTTCGCGTCGCTCTGGACGGCGGCGGCAGCGCTCATCGTTGTCGTCGTCGCCGCCGCCGCCGCGGCATCCGCAGACGGGACAAGACTGACGTGTTGCGTCCGCCGCAGCTCGTTGAGCTGCCGAAAAATGTCCGCCTCCTCGCTGTTCATCGACGCCTCATCGCCGCCGTCCGCACCAAACGACAGCGGACGGCGCAGCCGACCAGACTTCTTCTCTTTCTGGCTCTTCTGCTCGAACCAGGCCGCGTACTCGTCTTCTGTTAAGTCCTTCGCGCGCCGTCGCTTGCGGGTCGCCGACTCCGGCTGCTTCTTCGTCTTTCGCGCCTCCGCTGCCGAGCCGTTTTGCGAGTCCGCATCGCTGAAGCTCTCCCCCTCCTTGTCCTCGCCGTCGAGCATCTCCTCTCCTTCTGCTTCCATATCACCCATATCCAACGCGCCAAAGATGTCGTCCATCGCAGCCTCGACGTTCACGGGGACGGCGGCGTATTTCCCTTCGCTGAGGCTGGTGTCGAGCGGACCACGGTGTCGCAGTCGTGAAGAGGCCGAAGAAGACGCCACGGTGCTCTTCGTGGGGCCTTTTGCCTTCTTTCCCGAGGCAGCTGCCGCACGACCAGCCTTTTGCCCATCGTACGCATCGTCTGTGCCAACGTCGCCGTTGTTGTCAATGTCGGTGTCGCTGAAGTCGAAGTCTTCCGCGACTCCGCCCTCCTCTGCGTACTCCTGACCACCACCGCCGCGGGTGGACGCCGTCAGCTGCTCATTCACGGCATCCGCCAGCGACTTCTTCTTGTGCTTGAGCGTCACCAAGGTTTGGTGTCCAGGGGAGCTGGCAAACCGCGGCATATTACAAGTTTTCTTTGGGGAGTTTCTCTTGATTTCTTATAGAGGAGAGACACTTCATATATATTTATATACATTGGTGTGTGATGTGGTGGTAGATGGGCGCAGACACCGTTGTTGTCCATAAGCGGGTGGCGCCGTTTTGTGGGCGAGGAGATGCCGTGATGAAAGGGAGAAGCAAAAAAAAAAATACGAGAGCGGAACAAGGAAAGCGCAAGGAGCCAGCATGAACTCCGAAACACACAAGCAAACACATAAAATTCATCGACTCCGATTGCGTGCGTGGAGCGGGAATGCATTTGCTTCCTTTTTTTCTTTTGGGGGAGGTGAGCCCTCGGCCGTAGAGAAGGCAGAGCGAGGTGGAAGACATCACTATGAATAAAAGGCTCCTCTGGTTCACTTTGCTTTGCGTGTTCGCTGCGATTCTGCTCCGCATATACGTATATTTTATTTCAGGCTGTTGAAGGCCATAACGCCGTTAGAAATGCGTTTGGCAAGCGACCAGCGACAACAGCAAAGAGTAGTCGTGTGCACTTGTTGTTCGTGACTTAACACACACACACACACACAACTCTCTTATTGTAGGCCCAATTTGCGCAACTCCTCCGCGAGGGTGTCTGCGCCGCCGCCACCGCCGTCGCTGCCGCTGTCACTTTCACCCTTGCCCCTTCGCCCTTTAGTAGTTCGTTGCTTGTGTTGCGGCTGCGTGTTCTTCATGTTCCTCTGCAACGCCTTCTTTTGCTTTCGGGAGAGTCGACCCCCCACTTCGGCTGCAACTTCCTTCTCGTCATGCCCACTGTCGTCGCTGCTCTTCCTTCTGCGATTTCGTGGCGAGCGTGGAGGGGTCGTGGATGCTGCCGGATGCGTTATCGTATCACCAGTTCCATTCAACCGTATGTGCTTGTCTTCCTCTTCCTCGCTTGTGCTGCGCGCGGCCTGCTCGTCCTCGCCGGACTGCTCCGCGACTGTCGCGTGCGCAGTGGAGCCAGAAGGTGTTGGGGCGGTCGAGGCGGAAGCTCCGCCCTTTTCCACATCGCGCATCAACGTCGCCGTCAGCGAGCACGTCTCCGGCGTGTACTTACTGTTCATGCGCTTCGTCTGCGGGAACGGCCGCAGTCGCACCGGCACCACCGCCAGCAGCCCTTCTCGCTTCAACTGCTTGTACGTGTACAGCCGTCGGTTGTTTTGACTGTAGTAATGTGTGCCGTCGGTCAGGACGGACAGGAGGGGCAGGTCGCGTGGTTGCAGCGCGCCATCGCGAAACTGCTGGATGGTGCTTTCAATGGTGCGACCGCAGGAAAAGCGTGGACGAATCCGCGAGAAGGTGAAGTAAATGATGAGCGGGTCAATGTCGACGATTTGCTCCGCGGACGAGTTTGCCTTGGTGGGCATCGGCCGGGGTGCGTTTAAAGAAACACCCCTTAGGTCTATGGGGCGTACGCAGAGGAGGGAGCGGAGGGGGCCAGGAGGACAGAGAGGAGGGCAAAAACTCGCGGTGTATGCTTCAGAAAAAGAGACGAGACGAGAAGACAGCCGGGAAAGACGAAGGAGGCGGCTGTTTAGGTAAACACATACTACCACTTATAATAGTAACGACGCTTTACTTTCATGTGGCATTTTTTTAAAAGGGAAATCATTCCTCCACATACATACACACATACATACATCGTCGTACGCACGTGCATACGACGATGCCGTACAGGAGTGCGCAGGAGTTTTTATCGTGCGATGTCGATGCTGGCGTTTTGCTTTCAGAAAATCTCCTATTCCTTTTTTTTTAGACAAAGAACGAGTGTCCGTCTCTGCGACGCGGTAGACGTGCTGCTGCTGCCTCGGGTGGAAAGAAACACAAAAGGCAAACTAAAAGATCCGAATTGCACCTCTTTTGCGTGTTATCCCCCCCCACCCACTTGAACAACAGCGATACCAACGACAGAATGAAGAGGAGCCTTTACGACGGAGTTTACGTGTGTGTGTGTGTACTCCTCTCGCATGCAGTTTACCCACCAACTACTAAACCCTCACCACAACATCTCTGCCGTTTGCGGGCTTCTTCAGCGCCACAACCGGTTTTTCAACGTTAAAGATGTCGGGGTCAGCCGAGAGCTTCCGCGGTTGTCGTTTCCAATACGCAAGGGCAGCCACTACGTGCTCCGCGAAGGACTCCTCTCTTATGTCCTTTGCTTGTGGGGCCACGGCAGTTTCGTCCGCGCCGCCCGATGCGGATTCCGCGTTGGCTTTCTCCACCATTCTGCCCATCGGAGCACCACCTGTAGTGCGCCGGTGGATCTCCTGCAGCGCCTCCGTCGCCTCCTTGACGGGATCGGCGGCCTCAAACGCGAGGAACGGGAAGACGCCTCGGCATAAGTTGCGGTCTGTCACCACACCAGCGGACGGCGGCCGCGTCAAAGGAGGGACAAAGCGCGAGTCCGCAAAAGAGCTGTAGGCAGCACCGTCTGATCCATTACTACTACTGCTGCTGCTGCTTCCATGTATCGCTGACCCTTCTACGTGCACGGGCTTCAACGTCAGTGTACGCAACCCAGTGTGGTGCCGCACCCAGTCCACCGAAGGCGTAAAACGGAGAGGTGTGTCTTGCGGTGCAGCAGTTGAAGGCGACGGCGCGAGGTTGTAGAGCATATCGCGGCAGTAAAGCTCGCCTTCGTCCATCGAGGTAAACAACCGGCGAGTGACCTCCTCACTCTGCGTGCCGTTGCTTTGCATTCTAAGACCGCCACCGTCGTCGGAGTCAGCGGATGCGGTGGCAGCTTTACTCGTCTCTGTGTCTCCCGTGCCACTAGACCCTGCGCTTGGGAAGAGGTTATCGAATGAATCGTACAGCTTCCCGTCTGGCTCTGCGCTGTCTGTGCGTGTCATGACGTGTGCGAGCTGTGGCACTAAGGAGGCAATCAGCAGATGCCACCCCGGTGGGAAGTGACTGACCACGTAGCGTGTCTGACTCGCGTCATCGCTGCTCAGGCGGAGTCGATGATAGCTCTCCACTATCTGGGCAAAGATGTCGGCGTGAGTGTGCTCGCAGTAGGTTGTCTTCGGAATGGCGGAGAGGGGGAGGTTCTGCAGGGGATGCGGCACGTGCATCGGCAGCGCACGCGGCCGCTGAAAGAGCCGTGGCAGACCGGGTAGCACGCGGGTAGTCCCTCGCTGAATCGCCGAGGCGAGGCTCAAAGACGAGGTGTAGATAACGGACGAGGCAGCCCCCACGGAAGCGGATGATGTCGATGTCACTACTGCCGTCGCACGGTCACCGGTCTCGGCATCGGCGTCCGTGGCCGTCAAGGGTGCCGAGGCCGCCGCATGTACGCCCGTGCTCCTGTCGCCCACTAGCTTTGTGGACGCGTCTACGGTATTGAAGACGCTGACGTTCTCAACCATGCTTGCTGCACTGCCTTCAGGATTCAGGTCTGCAAGTTGGTCTTTAGAAGCGGAGAGATCAAAAAGATCTTCATACGGCGCTGTCGCTACCGAGGCGGCGTAGGAGACGTCAAGGCCGCCCGTGGACTCGGTCGCCTTTACACTCGCGCCGAACCGCGCTGCGTCCGCCACGGAGCCCGAAACACTCGCCAACTCCTTGTCGACGTTGCTGCTGCTGCGGAGGCTGCGAAGGCCACCAACGCGCCCCACCGCATTCTTTCGAGAGGACCGTTTGTTTTGCAAGAGACGCGGACGCGTCTGCAACCATATCTTCTTCACCGCCAGCTCTTTTGCGAGCGGCAGCGCGTTTTGCGTGAGCTGCCGGGCGTGTTGGAGCACCACCAAATCGTAAAGCTCCGTCAGACAGTGCTGGATGAGCGCGCACAGCTGCGCCTCCCGGGCCCCGTTCACCTCCACGAAGGCGACGTCATCGTCCATCTTCGGCTCGTAGTCGACAACGTAGGCGTGCAGTTCGCCCAGGATGGCCTCCACGTAGTCCGCCTTCCCCTTCCCCATCCCCGCGCCTTCGTCGGCGTAGTTGGACACCAGATTCCCAATTCGCAGTATATCAAAGACAAAGTCAAGGTTCACGTTCATCTCACACGCGTCGCGAATCGCGTTAAAGCTGTAGCAGCGCTCGCCGTACAGCCACCGCTGATCGGGGTAGAGCAGCACCAATCGCTTCGAGATGTGCACCCCCCAGAAGCTGTCACCAATGTACTCCAGCCGCTCAAAGGCGACCCGGCGGCGACGGTACATCTCGGGCACCACAGCTACCGTCCTGTGCGCGGAGCCCTGTCGGGTGAGCGCGAGATCCAACACGCCGATTTTTTTCAGAGCATACATAAGATTGCCCAGGTGCGCCGCTCGCTCTTCGAGCGAGCATCGCGGGTTCGTCAGGCCATGGATGCGGGGCAGGTCCGGGCAGTGGTAGAGAGTCTCTGCCCACACGGTGAGGATGTCGTCGATGGGATACCCCCGGATAGCCAGCAATGCCATCGTGTCCAGTGCGACTTCACGAACGGGGTGGGGGACGTGACTGCCGAGGCCTGACGCGGTGATGTGCCCGCGACAGGTGAACTCCGGCCGCACCTCCTCGCGACACAAACGGCAGTAGAGGTTCTCTTCATTCTCGTTTCGTCCGCGGCCGTAGCGTGCGTCGCTCCTCGCCTCGTCGGATGCTGCGTTCGTGGAGTACGTCGAGTAGCCACCCCTGCTGCTGCCGCTGCTACTGTCAGGGCCTCGGCGGTCTTCCTCATTGTCCTCCACACCTCTCACACCACCGCTGCTGGTACCTTGTTTGCGGTAGTAAAAGGCTAAGGCGTCAGAGAAAGGCAGCGTGCGCATGGGAATGTAGGCGTTCACGCGCGTCCTCGGCGGCCCATTCAGATCGTTCGGCTCGTAAACAGGCAGGTCGTCCAGTAAATCGCTTGGCGATCGAGGGACCTGCACCAACGCCGGAGCAGAAAACGAAGTGCTGGCGTATTCAAAGACATTGGGCCGTGCCAGCGGCTGCCCCAGTGGTGCGGCAAAACGTGGAGAGTAGTTGCCCTTGTACCCACGGTGATCCGTGTGCGCCGAGGAGACCGGCTTAAGGGCTCTGACAAGCCGAGTCTGATGTAGCAGGCCGCCTCCACAGAAAGGGAGGGGCAGGCGCCATCTCTCCCGCAAGTTGGACGCGCTGCACGGTGTGGAAGAGAAGGAGCATCTTTCGTGCTCCAGTACAGGGGAGGAGGTCGTGAGCGCACACGCGGCGCCATTGTGTGGGTGCCCCTGCAACGGCCCGGCAGCGACGTCAGCGGTGATGGCAGCGAGACCGGAGGCTGCGCGAGAAACAGCGGAGGGCGTCAATGCTCTGCAGATGGGAGAAGTCGGCATTGAGGTCACCAACCTAAATAGGGAAGCCTCTTTTCCTTTTTAAAGATTTTCTTTTATTGTGACTACGCGACGACGACTCACCTTTCAATTTTTCCCCTTTCACTGCACACCCACATGTACTGGAAAGGTAAGAAGCACTTCACCACGGTTATTCAATACAGCGAGAGACAGGGAGGGGGCGAGAATGTGTGCGCGTTGAAGGAGAACGACCGTACCCAGAGGCAGCCGCAGACTGCCAGCGGAAACACCGCTTTTGCTCTCGTAAAGGATGTACACCAGATGCTATCGAAGGAATCAGAAAACAACACCAACAACAGCACTAAAATAATAATGAGTATTTCTTTTTGTTTGTAGATGTGGCAACGCCCAGCTCACACGTTCGCTTCCTTTGGGTAGAAAATGGAAAGCACCGGAGACGGCGAAGAAACAAAACTCTCTTTTAACTATCTCTATTCTTGACAGAGTCTCCAAACCTATAACGATTACCGCCGCCGAAAGGACACGTGCACACGAATCTTGTCGTGGCAACTAATCCGAGTCCGCAAAGAACTCTGCGATGTCAACATCATCCATTCCGACGCCCGTCAAGTCGTCCTCCACGGCGTCTTGCAGCGGCGGCGCTTCTTGCTGAGGACGGTCCCCAGCCTCTTCGACCGTCTCCTCAACCTTCTTGGTCTCGCCATCGCTATCTTCGTACACACCGTGGTCGTTTGCATTCCCTGCCGCTAGCGCAGCCCCGTCCACAAAGTCAGGCACTCCGCTGTCCAGCCCATCCGCGTCCGTGGGGTAAAACGCCAGCCCACCGAGAAGGCCATCCTCCTCCCCATGAGCCACGCCACCGCTACCATCCTCAGCATCGTCGCCGTCGCGCGGACGTTTCCGTGTGCCCGACTCCGACGCGTTGTTGCCTCCGCTGCGTCCTCCCAGCGTGCCAGAGGACGACGGTCCTGCAACGTCGTCTCCGCCCATCTGCTTCTGCAGCAGCGCGTTGTACATCTCGTTGAACTTGAAAAACACATCGGCTTTGTTTTCGAGCGACGGAACGAAGGAAGTGGAGTAGGGGTAGGGCATATCCTCTGGAATCGGACGCAGAGACATGCAGTAGGTGCACCGCACCGTGCCCTCGCGCAGGCTTGAGTTGAGGTCGACGCGGATGGTGTTCTTGGAGTCGCACACCGGGCAGTCAAAGGTGCGGAGGGCGTGGATGCCGTGCCTATTGGCGTTTTGATGGTAGTGGCGGGCGTCAAAGCCGTGGGATTTTTCGTTTTTGCTGGTGGGTGCCGTGCCGCCCTGTTCGCCGCGCGCTTTGCGGCTTGCGAAGCTGCTGCGCCGCTGCGCCGGGTTGCCGCTGGCGCCTGACATGGAAAAAGACCAATAACAATAACAACAATAATAATAATAGTGCCACACTTATCTGCTATTTGCGCTCGTGAAACAGGCAGGGAAGTACGTGCAGGCCCGAACCAGAAGAGAACGATTCAATAGAAAAGAAAGAGCGAAAGAAAGACACTGAAAGTAGGGCATTTTTTTTTTAACGCCGGGTTTCTTGTGAGTGCGCTGGTCGCGCCATGTTGTCTCCGCTTTTGTTGGGACACTTGAAGGACCGCGATTGAACATTTTCACTTTCTTTAAAAATTGCTCTCCTCCACTACGCATAGCCGAGTAAGGATGAAAAGCAGCGTCGGGGATGTTTTTCTTCTCCGTAAGTCCCGCTGAAGCGACGCCAGAGCTGCGGTTGTACCTCCTGCCGGCTCTCTTACGTGTATATACGTATACAAATACGTGCAACGTCGCAGCCCAAGGACTCGCAGCATTCAGAAAGGGGGAGACGGAACAGCGCACACAGAAATACAAATAGGTGTATTTAAATGATACAAGCTGAGGAGCACAACAACACCCGCATCAACAACAAACAAATGTAAGCAAATGGGTTGCTTCCTCTATCAAGTTACAGCGGAAGACTCCAGCAACGCTGGCGCCAGAAAACAGCGCCGCCAAACCCCTTTTCTTTTAAAATACAAACCCGGCACGTAGGTGCCCTGCCAACAGGCACCATCCCCACACGCTACACGAACCGCGTACGCAACGCACCAAAGACTGAAGAAAAAAGAAATATTTTTTTATCCGTCTTCGCGTTTGCACAGTTTTTACTGAAACAGCTGGTCGTACTCGTCGTCCGCGTCTTGTCCGCTGTGCACGTCCTGCCGCGGCGCGAAGTAGTGCGCCGCCGCCCCCTCCGCCTCCCCCTCAAAGTCGTCGCCCAGCTCGATCGCGCGAGAGGAGAACGCCTGCGACATTGGGGCGGCGGTTGGGGCAGCAGACATGGCCAGCTTCCGCTGCAGCTCACCGAGGGAGCGCACCGGCCGTGCTGACGGCGCTGCGGCTACCGCGCTGGTGACCGCAGGCGTTGTCGTCGTGGTGGCCGGACCGCCCGCCCAACTCTCATCGCCTCCCAGCGCAGCTGCACTGTGCAGAGAGCCATCGATGCCGTCCGCGGTGTGCCCTGCAGCCACGGAAGCGGATAACCCACCAACGCTCAGCCGCGCCTGCTGCGCCTCCCGACTCATCTCCACCCGTTGCAAGTCCTGCTGATCCTTTTGAATGAGCGCTTCATGGAAGCGGAAGAAAACGTCGACGGGCTTCTCGAGCCGTAGCACGTTCCACCGCTTCGTTCCACCGGCACCGCAGACACGGCACCGCACCGTGGCGTCGCTGGTGGAACGAAATATCTTGACGACGATGGTGGCCTTGGAGTCGCAGAGGGGGCAGTCAAAACGGGTCGGGATCTTGTACTTGCTCTCCTTCTTGACGGGTCCGTTGTTGGACTTCTTACGCTTGCCTCCCATGATGCGCTGAGGGGAGGGAGACAGTAAATCGAATCAAAAGAAAGTAGTAGTTAAGCGAGAAGTTTATATGGCGCTGCTCACCACTTATAAGCGTATGCGGACCATAAGAAACACAAGAGCAGAGAGTCGGCAAGGCGGCTGTTGAAGTGGAGGAGCGGCATCTCTCACATAAGAGAGAAAACCCCAAAAGCGGCGGGAAAAAAAAAGAGAACAGCGCTACGGCGGTAGCCATCGAGATGCTACATGCATTGTGTGCGCAAGTTCGGTCACCTCCGCTCCACCGCGCATTCAGAAACTTTTTTTTTCGTTCTAAGAACTTCCACCTATTCAGATCCGCGGTTGCGCCTCAAGCAACCCGAGGCTCCGCATGAGACCGAAGTACAACGCCTCCTTGATGAGTCCGTTCTTCGTCACATTCACTTCGCATTGTCTGCGTTTTAAGTAAAAGAGGTGCTGCGACCTCCATTCCCAACAGTCGGTGGCATCGCCGCAGCCGTGGCTGACGCTGCCCATCACGCACAAGAAAGGCTCCGGCGACAAAGCACGAAAAGAAACTAATCTGCTCTTTAAAAAAAAAAGAATTAAACGTTTAATTACGGCAACTGTAATATCTCTCGCAATCTCTTCCCCTCCCCCTTCTCGCGGAACACTACAAGATGAAAACAATACAAAAGAAAACGTACATGCTATTGATCTGCCGTTGTCTTGATGGCATCTGCGCGTGCCCGCTTCCTTGGCGATGATAATGACGACGCTTGCGTGGCAGAGTCAGAGGCAGAAGAAGGCGTCAGCGCTGATGTCTTCCTCTGCTCGTTGTTTGCTCCTACCACCGCCGCCGCCGCAGGAAGGACAGCAACAGCTGCAGTCTTTTTCGCATTCGCCGCCGCCACGGCCGCCGCAGACTCCAACACAGAGGCCCAGCGTCGCTGCAGCCGGTGCTGCGACTGAATCAAAAATTTCTCTGCTTGCTCCACCCACCACTCGGCCGAGCCAGGCGTTCGCGCTGTCTTCGGACTCGATGCGAGGTGAGAAGTGTTTGTACCGGGAGTCAGTGTGGTCGTGGTAGTGCTCTCCGCCGCCGCCGCCGCAGCAGCAGCACGACGAAGCGGGCTCTCCGCAAAGCGAAAGAAAAGCCGCTCATACGACACCGGCAGTGTGCGGGAGAGGGACTGCGAGAGCCGCTTGTACAGCGCCACCTCACCGTCTTCCAGCGTTCCACTGGGCCCATTCTTGCTGAGGAGAAGGTGAACGTGCCCGGGACGCATTGCACGCGCCGTACGACCTGCACGATGCACGTACTGCGACACCGCTTCGGGAGGGTGGTACATGATGACGTGGCCGACGTTAGGGACGTCGATGCCGCGCATGAGCGCATCCGAGGCCACCACGCACGACACCTCGGCCGCTGACCCGTCGCCGTCGTCGCCTGCGGTGTCAGCATCATCAGCAACAGCAGGACGCTGCAGAAGAGCACGGCGACGCTCTGCCTCGCTGGCCAGCGTCGTGAACTCCACCACGGAAGTGATGCCCGCCGCGGCGAGGAAGTGACCCATCACACGCGCCTCCTCTGCGGTGGCGCAGAAGACAAGAATACCCGTGCCGGCCTTGTCCTCCGCGTTTGGGTAGTCGATCGACGCCGCCGTCGCACTCTGCTTGTCCTCTTCAACTTCACTGGTGTTATCATTATTATCAGCGTCACGGTTGCTGTCGTCGGTCGCCGCACGTCGGGCGGCCTTGGCGCGACTGTGTGCCTGCACCGTGGCGATGCGCTCCCGTAGGTCATGCACCAGCTTCAGCAGCACCGCCGGACGATAGGCATCCTCCACGAAGATAACGTGCTCCTGCAGCGTCGGCGGCAATGCGAACTGCGTGCGAACGGTCATCGCTGCCGCATTGTCTTTCTTGTTCTGTGTCGTCGCCGTCGCCACGGTCACCTCCTCCTGGCGCTCCTTGCCGTTGCTGTCCAGCACGTAGTAACTGCAGTTGCGCAGCTTCACCTGCGAGATGCGTGCAATACGCGTCGAGAGTGTGGCGGAGCACAGCACCTTGTGTAACGCGGAGGTGCGAATGCTGCCGTGGCCGCCGTGCAGGCGAAGCAGCGAGGAAGAGGTGGAGGTCAGGCGAGACGCAAGCAGCTCCGACGCACGTTGCTGCCGCCGCTGCTGCTCTTGCTGCTGTTCTTGAATTTCGTACTCGTACCGTGCGTTCACTTTCTGCACTTGCGAGGCGAAGTTGCCGACCAAAATTTGGTCTGCCTCGTCAATGACGAAGAGACGCAGGTCTGCCAGGCGGAGGCCACGGGTGTGATCGAGGTGGTGCAGCAGACGCTGCGGGGTAGCCACGATGACGTCCGCGTTCGAGAAATAGCGCACCGTCACCCGGTCACGACCACGCACGTGGCTGGATGGACTACCACCACCATACGTTCTGCCAACCTCGTCTTCATAGCTCGTAGCATCATCATCGTCAACGGCGTCCTCACCGCTACTCTCGGCGTCACTCTCTTGGTCGCCATTCTCGCCCACCTTCTCCTCGCCGAAAAGGCCGCCTTTGGAAAAGTATGCGCCGTCTGCCTTTGTTGACGCGAGCGCCGGCTGGCGCGGCAGCACCACACGCCGGATCAGCAAGCTCGCCTCCGCGGCGTCTGCCTCCGCTGCGTTCCCTTCCGGTGACACCTCCGTGCAGATGCAGGCCACCCGAATCGAAGTGGGTCGCGTCAGCCGCTGCAGCTCACGGTGCACCTGCTGCCCGAGGGATGGTGTGGGCACTAAGATGAGACAGCGCAGCGCGTTGTCATCCACCCCTTTCTTCGTCTCAGTGAGCAGGCGCAGCAGCGGGACAAGATAGCACAGGGTTTTGCCACTGCCGGTGGGTGCGGTAAGGCTGACGTCGTTCGGCACCCCGCTCATCAAGGCTCGCGTGATGGTCGGAATGACGGCCTGCTGCACTGGGAGTGGGTGGGGGTAGGCAAGAATACGCTGCAGGGGTTCGCTGAGCCACTTCGCCGGCCCTACGCACGCATCCCACGTCGTGGTAGACGTGCCCGTCGACGACGAGGCAGCGGCATCACCGAGTGACATGACCTTTCCTTTCCTTTTTCCTTTCAATATGTTATCGACAAGTGTGAAAGCTACACTACAATAGCTTACGATTCTCTTCTCAACAGGATTAGAGAAAGAGAGGGGGAGGGGGGAGAGAGGGAGAACGAGGCACTTCTTATTCATGGATAAAAAGGAGAGCTGTACGTATAAAGTACAACTCCGAGCGCATTGAATGATGACATTGATAACTGCCCGCTCCATCTATACATATATATATTAAAAATAATAACCTCTTTTTTAAACGCCTGCAAGTTGATCATTCGCATCCTTTGCAAAGCACGATAGCGCGACGACGCATGCGCGACGTGACGCCAATATAGCCAATCAATAAATGCAGTGCAGCTTGTGCGGAATCCACAGCACAGGGGACCGTTTTCTTCCTCTTTGTTTTTATCATATTCGGTTACTTAACCAGAGGCGTCGAACGTGCAGTTGAGTTGACGGAACCACGAGGTCCGGAGCTTGGCACGAATAGATCGGGAAGAGGAAACAGCACCAACAACAAAAAGATCGCCTTCATCTGCGCCAACACTCCAAAAAGTGTGGAACGGCGAAGAAACAATAAATAGCAACAATAATCATAGTAAGGAAGCGGAGGAAGAGTCATTGCATCTCTACTGCACATACTCGTACACGCCCTCATCAACTTTTTCGTATAGCAGTAGGTTCTCCTTTTGCGCCAGCCGAACCAAGCGCGTTCGCCACTGCTGCTCGTTTAGTCCGTTCATACCTCCACCAATCCGCCGGCGTACGGCCATCACGTGCCACTGGTGTGTGGTGCTGTGAATGAGGTTCACCATAGGCACGCCTCCCACAGCTTCTACGTAAAGTGAGGAGCGGAAGAATTGTGTCATGAGAACGCGCTGGTGAATAGCGGCCTCGGTGCAGTATTCATGTGCTGTGATGAACACAGCTCCTTTCCCCCGCAAGCGCTGCTGCAACGACGGTGACGATGACGGAGTTGACACGCAATCTGGCGGCAGCGCACCCGTCAGCGGCATCTTCTCGCGAAACAGAATTCCTTGAAAGAGAACCCCTGTTATGGGGAGGCGTCGCGTCGCGGTGGGCATGAGTAGCTCCGACGGTGCCGTGCCTTCTTTAAAAAAGTCGCAAATTTTGTCGCGGTGGCAACACATGTTCAGCAGTCGGAAGTTGAGCACGGAGGCGTCAACGCGATCCTGCAGTGAAAACGGCGAGCCGCTCGAGGAGCAGATGGACTGCATGGCAGCAAAAGTTTCCACGTCGGCCGAGAGCAGCGGCAGAAGTCGGTACATAAAGTGCGGCTGATGGATCTTGAGGAGAGACGCAAAGGTGGGGACGATAATGTCGCGCGGCAGGCGCGGAAGCCGCGGGTCTTGGCCGGCGGTATAGGTCATGAGTGCCAGACGTCGTAGTTTGTAGCCGAGGAAGGTTCTTGCTAACACGTTCTCGTGAAAAACCTTGCCATTTAACTGCATGACGCGCAGCGGCACCTTGCGCGCTTTTGGGAATTTGACCAGCGCTGCATAGGCGTCGCGCTGCATTTTCCACCCTTTCTCTCCTGAAAATTCGCGCGACCGCGGAGGCGACGCAGAAACCAACCAACCAACAATCAAAGGCTGTTGTGCTCCAAGTGACGTGGGGATGCGAAAGAGACATCAAGAAAAAAAATGAGAATTACATAAAGAGAAAATTGGTCGAGTAAGTTTGTCGAAGGAAATGTTTCGTCGGTTAAAGTCACTCGAATCGTTTTCGGCAGCGCGAGTAAGACGATCGGTGTGTCTTTATTATTATTATTATTAATACATACTGACGTATTCCACCCTCCGAAAACTGTGGTGTTGCTTTCACAAGGCAACAGACGAAAAAAGAAAAAGCCCACGCAGGAATGTGTGATGCAAGGTGAAACGCCAGCACCGCTTCCCGCTTCTGTCCTTTTCCATTTCCGTTCTGCCGCTTTTTCTCTTTTCGCTTGTTCTCCCCCCCCCCCCCCCACCCGCGCGCAGAGAACCTCCACCTATAAATAACGCAACGACTTCACCTCGCATACGAGCGACAGGTACACCCACAACAGACAAAACAGAAACAAATAAAATAAGAATAAAAACCCCAACCACACAACACGAGATCGTCGCAAGTAATTGAAAACCGTCAACAACAACAACATGACACTAAACTGCGACGGCACGCAATTGACTCGCGCTTGCCCCTCCCCTTCCCTTTACACCCACCCACCCACACACATGTACATGCACAACAAAGCCAATCTCACTTCGCGACACTGTCGTAGCTGCGCAAGGTGGGCAGAAGGCTGCGGCGCACCCCACTGCTGCGGAAAATCTGTTGATGCAACAACGCTAAGCCAATGGCGCGCGGCCGCTGCACAAATCTCCGTTGCTGACGGCGCTTTGCAATCCACTTCTGGTAGGTTGCCTGCTGATCAGGCGTGAGTTCCTGCCACGACCGCGGCCGGCGATCTGCGCGGGAGGAGGCGGTGCGGTCGAGGTCAACGATGTCGGGCGTGTTCACGTCCATCTTCAGCAACTCCCGCAGCAACATACCGGGGTACACCCCAGCCGGCAGCCGTAAGTGCACCTGGAGGACGCTGCCATGATGTTGGGGTAGCCACGACGGCACCGGCGGAGCGCGACGGTAGCGTGATCGAATTGCCGGCTTCTTCCCTTCGCCTCCATCATCTCCACTCGTACGCTGCAGGGTTGACTGCCGCATGAACTGCGAAGTACCGGACCACAGCTTGGGACTACGGTACGAGGTGGCCGCCTTCACCGCGGCGGGTGACCGGACAAAAGACACCGGTCTGCTGGTCTGGACACTGCTGTCTACAGCCCCACGCCCGCTTTGCGTCGCCGTCGTCGTCTCTGTCAGTGAGCTGCCCGGCGTTAACTCCTTCATCTTCACGCCAGCGCCCTCTTCGTCCTCGACGGCTCCGCCCGACTCACTCTTGGGCAGATGCAGCGCAACAGGTCGCTTCACCACCGACGTGGCGGCCGTGGCGGAAGACGACCAGCCCGGCTCCTCCAATTGCCGCGTC
Source organism: Leptomonas pyrrhocoris (assembly GCF_001293395.1). Classification (NCBI taxonomy): domain Eukaryota; phylum Euglenozoa; class Kinetoplastea; order Trypanosomatida; family Trypanosomatidae; genus Leptomonas; species Leptomonas pyrrhocoris. The sequence goes on from NW_015438381.1 coordinate 375,971, forward strand.
GCCCCTGCTGCAGCGCCCACGAGACTCAGGGTCGTCGCGGTGGTCTCGTTGAGGCGTGCCTGGGCTCGTGTGGCGAGGCCCCAGCGCTGGTACGGGTCTCCCACGGCGCCTCGGATGAGCCGCCACCGCATTTCCTGCCCGCTGGGCTGCACCAACGGATGGCGGTACGTCGCCTCCAGCGTAAGCCCCAACGGGTTGCCGCTGCCGCCGCGCAGAGGCCGCAGGTCGGGTCGCAGACCTGCCGCATCAAAACTCTCCTCTTCACCTTTCTCCTCTTCCATCGACGAAGACGACGATAGCAGAGGCCGGCCGCCGTGGTCGTCGTCATTATGGCGCAGCAACGCCTCGGCAGATGGCGTGCGGGTTCCAAGCTCCTCCTCCATCAAGGCAAAAGTGGAGGTAAGATTGTAGTACGGCGAGATGCCACCATCTTGCCTTCGATTTTCCCCGCTGTTCGACCACCGGGGTGGGGAAAAGCACTGCCACTGCCGCGACTCCGGATCGAACGGGAGGCCATAACGCTGCAGCGTCACCACGTACAAATCCTCTGTATGATTTTGCGGGAGTTGAATGTGCGCGCCGGGAAGCGGCAGCACGAGGTCGTAGGGCGTGTACACACCACGAGCAATGGCATCACGCGAGGCGTAGATGGGCTGCCTTGCCACCCCCCCCTCTACTTCATCGCCGTCTGCGAGATCATAAGTGGCGCCGCGGCGTCGCACGAGGTCGCCGGGCAGCAGCGAGAAGGTGCCGTAACGCTGAAATCGCTGATTCACCACGTCGTTCCATACAAAACACAGAAATTCCTGAATGAGCATCGCACAAGCCCGAGGGCCGATGACGCGCAAAAAAGCCTCGGCACATGGGTCGTCGTCGATGCCGCTCGCGCCTATTCCACCGCCTGTCCGTACTGCCGGCGGCGGCGCTGCGAACGGTTTCGGTTGCCGTGCGCCAAAACTGCTCTGACGGCGGGGCGAGGTGAGTGAAGACGCACCGTGGCCGTTGAGTTCGCCGTCCGCGTTGTCGCCGGAGATGAGCGCGGCGGCCTGGAGTGCGTTGTAGAGCACCTTCTGCATCGGCGACCCATGCTCCGCGACAGAGCGGCGGGTACCGGAGCGCAGGAAATCGGGCAGCCGCGCACCACCGTAGCCCTGAAGGGCTTGCATCCGCGGAAACGCGTGTCCGGTGCGTTGGCGTTCCGCCTCTAGCGCGGCGTCGAGATAAAACTGCTGGACTAAGATGTGTGCTGCGGCCTTGTGCTCACCTTTCAGTAGGTGCAGCCCGGGGTGCATGTTCATCTTTGTGTACGTGGCGAAGCGCTGCGGACCGTAGTAGTTGATGAAGCCTTTTCTTGCAACGGAAGTCACGGCGGGTGTGACGAGGGGTAGATGCTTTTCTGGAATCCGTCGAAGATTGAGCAGGTAGTCGTACGCCGTACAGTCCCCGATGCGAAGATCAAACCGCGTGCTTTCCGCTTCCATGTCGGTGCAGAGGTACTCGAAAAGCTTCTCCGGCGGGAGCTTCGGTGGTGCGGCTTCAGCGGCTTGCTTCTTGTCCACTTTGCTACCCCGCTTGCCTTTTTTCTTGGAACTCTTTTTCCCTTTCCGTTTTTCAGCCGCCGTTGCAGCGTGACTGCCGCGCTCTGCATCTTCTTCGGCGCCGTTGTCAGCACCACCGCATCCTTCTCCGTCGTTCTGCGATCGTCGGCGATTCACCAACGCTAGGTGCTCCTTGACGCGCTGCGGAAGTGAGTCCGCAGACTGACCCAGCACATCTTCCGCGTCGACACGGTTGTGGTACACCACTTTCACGTCGAAAAGTCGGTAGTAGTTCTCTTTCCAAAATTGCCGCTCATCGTTGGTCACGACGGTGGAGCTGTCTGGAGCGAGCGAGAGAACCTGGTGGCGAGCGTGCAGAGAGTGCGTAGCCGCGGAGTCGCCCACCTTTTCACCGACGACAGCAGACGATGGTGCTGTGTGGCCGATAAGCCCTCGCCCTCTGTTGCTGTGTGCTCCGTTTCTCGGGACACGTACCGCGTGGAAAGACAAGTTCTTGGGGAGTGCCAGTGCACTTGAGTCAGCGTGGCCCTGTGAAGACGTTGTGCCTTTCCTACTTGCTGCAGCCGGTGACGGAAGAGATCGGTCGGTGAAGTAGTCACCAATTTCGTCTTGCAGCGATGCCAACAAGGTCTCGACGTGTGCGCGACAGCTGCCACGAATGCGAATACGTTGAAACGAATGTGTCCCGTTTTCTAGCATTCCGGAGTGCGAGACTACAACTTTGGGTTCGTAAAAAACAGGCACGAGCGCATCAGTACTTAGGGCGTTTTTTGATTTCTTTTTGTTCTCAGAGTCCGTGTCTGCGTCGATGGCGTCGACAACAGACAGACGTAGCAGTTGTAGTTGATCGTGCTGCATGTCGGTGAGTGTTTTCGTAATGTCCTCAACCACCATGTTGTGCGGTAAGCCTTTACGCTCCAGCGTGCATTCAATCACCACAAAATCAGCTGAAAGAGGCACGTATCGTTTGCGCGAACCCGATTTGGTCGCGCCACTGGTATACGGTGCAAGTGAGAGAGATGTCAAAGCGCGTGCAGAGTCGGTCGTTTCCCCATGCAGGCTGGCTTCAGCTGGGTTTGTATCGCGAGCAGCCTCCAATTCCTTCAACTCGGCAATGTACTCTTCGTTCTCTTCGTACTCCTTTAATCGGCTGATCGAAACATATAAGTAATCGAGATCGCCGTGCACGTGAAGGTCCTTGATCAAGTGTCCCCATGCTCGCCATACCGACGTCACCGCGGCGCGCATGCGATCAGACGAAGGATTCTCATCCGAATCTGCTGCACTAAAAACGACCCCGGTAACGGTAGACACTTTCGTGACCATTTTGCGAATCCACGGAATACGAACCGAGTTGTTGTCACACACGGGATTGCATATTTTGTATAAAGCACGCTCTTCTTCACCCGAAGCACTGAGCAGCAGGGACGACGACGTCGGCGACGGCTCATGTTGCTTCATCATGGTTTGCCCAATGAATTGGCGAAGTGTAAACACGCCGTTTTGCCCAATTGCTTTCTCCAGCTGAAATAATTCCGGAGAAAAATAAATCTCAACCTCAACATGGGGCAGGCGGTTTGCTGCCGCGGTTGCTGCGTTATTTGGGGCGACAAATTTGGCGATGTGAAACGGAAACTCTTGCATAAGCCCGCTGTCCGCGACAATACCACCGGCCACCCACAGCGAGTACGAAATATCACCTTCAGCTGCCGGCACTGCCAGCAGAGGATTTTTAAACGCCTGCAGCTCGGTCGTGTCTTTGCGACCGAAGAGCGTGACGGCCATCTCGACCGGCTCCAGCAGGTGGGACGATGAGGAGAGGCTTTTGTATCCTTTAGCGTTTGATTCCGCGACTTCACCGACAAGGCGGTCCACAACAGATACCTGATGGTCCTTGGAGATTAACGCACCGCTCTGTCGACGGTCTTTCAGCTCAGCTAACACACTTTGCGTAACGAGCTGCAATGCTGAGTTGAGTGTCCGCAATACAAGGTCTTTGGACTCTTTAAAACTTCTACGCTCCATCACAACTTTTGACGACTCAACCACTTGATTGACCCTTTCGCTGCTGTGAACTAGTGATGAACTCTGAGCCAGTTTTTCCGGTTCCTCAGACGCTGCCGACACTTCTTCCGAATCTTCCCAAATTTCCCGTACTACGTAATCATCCGGTACATCCTTGACGTACGCCTGAAAACCGGGTACGCTAGGCTTGGTAAACCGGCTAATGTGGCATTTTCTTTCCGGTGCAAGTCCGTTGCGCTGTCGTTGGGCTATTTGAAGTTCGTGATAGATACCTTGATTGAACCGCTCATGAGCAACACGGAGAAGACTACGTGACTCCGGTGTGTCGAATTTACTTTGGGCATCCTCGATGCTGAGCCCTAAAATTAAACGCCGAAAGCTGCATCGCGAGCGATTCATATTCTATGGTGTTTTTCCTTATCTATGTTGCTTGTATGTATTTAAACCGAGTTTTTTTTTTATTGTTCAATATCGCTTACACTTCTATGGAGACTCGAAGGCAGCTGCTGCATCGGTGCCGTCAAAACAGGTCCTCGTGCTTTCTGCGGTAAACAACAACAACAGCAACAACAACAAATTCTATAAAGAGAAAGTGTACGCCAATATTGTATACAGCAGGTGGGTATCGGAGGATAGGAAACACTGTGTTTCTCAATCGAGGATAGTTGCAAGGAGCAGATTGAAAAACGGAAAAAAAGCGCACCACGTCTGGTGCTTCTCTTGATTATGGAGATATAGAGTTTTAACGATTCCAAGTAGAACGGCATTCAAGAGAAGAGAAAGTAGCAAGCGATGGTGCATAACTGCAAGAAAGCTGATTAGGTTGCATGAGTACAAGGGGTTGACTATGCTTTGAAGCAGTTAAGGAGATGACATAAGGGTCGGATTTGCCCTTCCATGGATCGGAAACTTAGAAAAAAAATTCTCCAACCTTCGGTTTACTCAGGTTTGACACAAAGCATGAACCACCGCAAAACTTCCCAAAAAAACAGTTTTTCTGTTGTCCTTTTTGATATGGATAAGATAAATTTCAGACCTGTAGTGCTTTGTGAACAAGAGAGCAAGTCAATAAGAATAACAGAAAAACGGTTATTGCCATGTCAGCTAGAACACCAGTGAAAAACTCTCTGTGAAGAGCAATTCGTCTTTCTTGCGCATAAACAAAATGCGAGCCGAGAGGAAATACGCTTCTAAACAACACAAACGTGATACTGCTTTCTAAAGTATCACTCTTTTCGGGTATCGCTAAAGCCATACACATCGCTAATGTGGACGCCGATACGATCCACGGTGTCGCGGATTCCCATGACCTGAAAATAGAAGTCTTTCATTTTACAATCTGGCCCCACAAGATAGATGGCACTGCTGTGGTCGAATTGGTAGGTGTCGTCAATAACAGGTGCATCTACTCCCTTTGCCTCGCGAGCTTCCCGCTCCTCATCTGTCTCATCCACTGAGGAATAGTAGACACGCCACGCTTTCGCAGCTGTCTCGACTTCTTGCTTTGTCCCGCAGAGGCCGCGCACTCGTGGGTCGTACTTGCGCACAAACTTCTCCACGACTTCCGGCTGGTCGCGCAGAAAGTCAATGCTGAGAAACACCGCCTGCAGTTTCTTCTCCTCGTTCGCCAAATCGGGATCGTTACCGTACTCCTCATCACAGGCTTTCATCACTTGTGAAATATAGGTCAGCGTGTTGGGGCAGATCTCGGCGCATTTAGAGAAGCCGAAGTAAAGGAGTGTCCACTTGTCTTTGAACAGCTCCTCGTCGGTGATGTACTCGCCCGTTCGACTCTCCCTCAGGCGAAAAGGACCTCCAAGCTGCGTTCTCGGTTCCATTTTGACCGACTTCGTTGACTGGAAATCGGGGGCTAGCTCCGGCTTCACCAATTTTTGATTTTCATACCAATTCGTCAACGCGACGAAGACCGGAAAGATGGACGCACCCGCCACCAGTCCCCAGAATTCCGCCCTCGATCGCGGGCCATATTTAAACCTCGCGTAAAACGGTTGTGTAGAAGAGGCGTACCGCAGAAACGGACGCTGCTGCAGCTTTCTCAGTAACTGCATGTCTCTCTTTTCGCTCTCTGGTAGAAGTGTGTTTGTTACTTCCGCAACTGTCTTATGTGTTGGTACTGCTAACAGCAACATGGAGAAGAGGTTGGGCAATCATTTAGAGAAGAGTAGCAACCAAGAAAAGAAAATTATGGCAAATAAAGAGGAGATATAGGGAGACAGAGGAGCGTCTTTCCGGGAGTTGAGTCATTTGCTCAACTACGGCTATACGTTTCGATTTAGACAGTGTTTCGTCACTAAAGAAGAAACAACCACGGCACTAACCTAGCCTGGGAAACGGGAAAAGGTAAAAGCCACCGACAAGCTCTTCTTTTTTACAGTAAGGAGGAGAAAACGGCTAAGATCCAAAAAGTGCTTACTACATCAAGTAACTGCTCTAGCATCTCAAAACAGTTTGAAATGACTCAAATTGCCACTCAACATTTTCTGCACACTTTTCACATCTTATTGTAACTGCAAGTATGTGTGCTGAATCGCCAGCAATTTGGACACACGAGTACATCCACCTTTCGCCGCTGTTATCCCGCAACGAAACCGTCACAGGTAGCGCGCGAGTTGAAGTCGCTGCTTCTGGCACCAGCTCGGTAATAGAAAAGGTACCCATGTCTCGGTCGAAGCATAGAGAAATGTCGCTCATTTGCAAATGAGACGATATCCCAAGACCAAGAGCCTTTAAAACGCATTCTTTTACGGCCCAGTGAACTGCCAGAAAAACTGATCGTTGCGGTGGGTCTTTTTGCCGTACACACTCAAGCTCCTTTTTGGAGAGAATCGCCTGCGAAAACGTGTGGTCTTCTAGTTGGACTGCCACAATATCGACACCGACAGCATAGAAAGCAGAATAGGCACAACAAATCCAGTCGGAAACGTGCGAGACGCTAAAACTGCCACTTTTGTAGAATGAGGTGTACGGCTTGCCGTAAACGGTCGTAGAAAGCAGTACTTCCGCTTTGTTGACGGCTGTTGTGGAACAAGATGAGTGGGCTGGGTGGCACAACTGGTTTACCAGCAAGTGCCTTGCTAAGAGCCGGGATTTTACGAGGTTTGCGTGGTGTTGCAAATCGCAAGGCGGCATCTGCCGTTGCGCCTCTTCAATAGCGCTTCTAACCAAGTCGTTTTTGTGCAATGTATGAACCGCATCCCAAAATTCTTCCCGTGACGGTTCCCATCGCGCAGCATTGGCAATTATGACCTTCATCGGCGCTGCTCGCCCTCTGTGTTTCTCGATTGGTGGCGCAGATGGGTTTGGGGGCGGGGCGGGAATCTTCTTGTGTTCCGCTGTCTTTCCTCGGGGGCTCGAGGGGGGGGGGGTTGCCGGTGGGCGCCCGGGGCCGGCCCAGCGCGGGCAGGCGGCGCCGTGGCCC
>NW_015438381.1:383013-468674 GCF_001293395.1 Leptomonas pyrrhocoris
GGAGGGGCAAAAGAGCCCGCCTGGAAAAAAACCCTTTTTTCCCCTCAGCAGAAAAGCCGTGGCAGAAGAAGAGCGGATGACTGGAGAGGGGGAATAGAAGAATCGAGAGGCGCAAGGATTCCGAGAGATATGCAGTGGCCGGGGCGTGATTCCACAACCCAAACTCGCGATGGACTTCCAACATATTATCGATTCACCCCGCTGCCAAACTTACTCCCTACAACGTCAGGGGACGATGGTGCACTGGACTTGGCGATTGCCTCTTTTTCCATTTTTTCTAATAGGTAGCACTACTAACGAAGTGGCAAACAAGGGTAGTTGAATTGGTTAAACCCAAAGATCCCTGTCGTGGTGGGCAACCACGGGGGTCGGTGGGTGGAAAGAAAAAACTCAAAAGTTGTGTGAGAACTTTGATTCTGCAAGTCCCAAAGATAAGGCGAAGGAGACGAGCGAGGGAGAGTAGTAGAGGTAGAAATCATGTCATCAGCAAACGTCGGAGCCATTGTTCCTCATCCTCCTCGTATCATTCTTACTCTTTTCATCATTCCATTCTTTTCGTAAACCAACAAAAACCAATCAGGCTGGCCATATGGGCGGCTTTGATGCTCAGTGGGGTTCGGCGTACCGAGCCGCGGGGTGTTCCAGCGGCAAGCCAAGCTCGTTCAGCCGCTCCGCCCACAGCCGCCACAGCAAGGCGCAGACCTTGAGCGTGTCTAGGCTTGGGGGCAGCTCGGTAATGAGAAGGTGCTCGGTTTTCCGCACGACGTCCGTGCATGGTGCGTCCTGCGCTGCGTCCACCCCGGCCCTTTCTCTCTCCGCGGCGGCCTTCCGCGGCGGCTTCACCACCACCTCGTGTAGGCCGACAAACTGTATTACCGTGCTCCGTCGAACCGTGAACACCTGCAGCGCTGTTGGCGCGACCACGGCGCTGGGGACGCCCTGCACGAAGGGTGGCGCGCGGTCCTTCTGCTCCAGGAAAATCGATGGCAAAAAGGACGCCATGTCAGTGAAAAGAACGCGCTCTTTAATGAACTCCATCCCCTCCGCAGCCGGCTCGGCGTCGCTCGATGCCAGGCCTGTTTCAGCGCGTTCTGCACCGGCGTTGGCGGCTGCTGGCACCGCCGCGGCGCAGAAGTAAAGACCACAGTTTGTCGCATACAGCGTCCCGAAAACGAGTTCTCCGTTGCTGACGATGAAGCAGTGGCAGCTGACCATCACGACGTTGCTCTCCTCGGCCGGGTTCAGCTCCAGTTGACGCGAAAAGGCGGCAAGGAAGTCTTCTTGCCGCGCTTTGAGAAGATGGGCTGCGCTGTAGTCAGTCACGTGCCGCCACGCACGAGCGAGCCATCCGCCGGCGTCGGCCCGGCTCTCCGTACTGGAGCCGTTCGCGTTGACCTTGCCGGCTGCCAGAAGCAGCAGGGCCTCGAAGATGCCCTCGGTACTGTCGCTCGGGTACGGCGCCGTCACGTAGGTGAGAGCAGCGGCACGCACGTACACGGGTGATGGCGGTGCTGCGACGTGCGGCGCCGAGGTCGTCGGCTGCGGCGATGCCCTGGGCGGGGGAGGTGGCGGTGCCGTTTGCTTCCCCCGAAACGGAGAGAACCCGAACATGCCGACTTCAAGCTGCCGCTGAGTTCAGCGCCAGATCCACTGCCGCGACAAAAGAACGACAAAAAAATAGATGAATATGTATCTGTCTTGTGTCACCAGTCTTCTATGCCGAAATGGTGCGCGTTCACTCAAAGGTAAGCGCTGCAGAGAACGTTTCATGCAGAACGACCTTGGAAAAGCAAAAACAGCAAATTCCAAGAAGGAATGGCGAGTAGCAAGGAGGGAAGCAAACGGAAAGATATAAGGAGTGCACAGGACCGAAGCGGCGAATCCACACCTAAGAGTCGCGGCGTGCCGATAGCGCTCTACAACCGTGGGGAGGAGAAAAAAAACAACAACAACAGCGAAGAAGGCACATAATTGCGCGTGCTCGTGGCCGTGGGCGAGAAGGTGTCCACCACGACTCGCTGGTAGATCGATTGATTGGACCGTGCGGCATAACTCATTCCATCCCCCTTTTCCTTGGCGTAGAGCCGTGCATGGTGCTCACTACCCGCGAGATGCATAAAGCAAACAAACGCGGCTTCATTCCTTTTAATTTGTTTCTCTCCTTCATTATCCATTTTCGAACCCACGTTGAACCGCCGCCATCGGCGTACAGCTACGCACTTCAGCGAAAGCAACTTAGCGAAGACGCGTACCCAACAAAAAACACACTCACAAGAAGAAACCAAAGCTTGCGTTTCCGCTTCGCCACATTTAACGGTTGGTCGATAGAAGGAGAGCAGGCGAGAGCGTGTGGGGGCGTTATTATTCCATGCTTCTTGCAGAAAACCAACGCAGGGAGAGAGAGCACAGGGGCTATCGCGAGTACCCGACCCAATTCACCGTGGCCAACGACGCAATCGAAACCAGCTTGCTCCAGTGTATGTGTAAAGAGAGCATAGCACGAATAATAGAGAAAAGAAAAACTGTCAACAACCAGAACAGAAGCACCAACACAGTTGCAGCCCAAGCACGTAGCGTAGAAAGTAGAAAGAAAAGAAGAAGAGGAAAACACACAACCAAGCACACACCTTCACACTCTCCTACGCGTTGAGCTCGTACGTAACCCTTTAAAACAGGCCAGCCGACTCCTTGGCGCGCGACATGGACTGGTACGTGATGACGGGCTGCGCACCGCTCTGCTTCTCTGCGGCCATCTCCAACAGCAGCATCAGCTGCTTCATCGGCAGCTCCTGCGGGAAGAGGTTCACGCAGCTGTTCATATCCTGCTGCGAGGCAAACACGAGCCCGAGCGCCGCACACACCTTTGGAATGGCAGTGGCGGGGATGGTCGGCAAGTGCAGCTTCACCGAGAAGCACGCGTTCAGCTCCAGGCTGTCCATGATGTCGAACTGCGCGGTGGTGCCCACCACCAGCAGCTTCTTCCCCTCCGGTGGCGGACGCTTGATCAGGACCAACAGCGCCTGCAGCAGCGTGTTGCTGTAGCGGCCTCCAAGCTGAGAGAAGTCAATAAGCCGCTCGAGATCGTCCAAGATGATGCAGCTCGACGGGGACTTGTAGGCGTCCTCGAAGGCTTTCCGTAGAATGTTCACGCGCTGCATCTCGCCGTAGCCGACCATGTCTTCCGCCGACACCACCTTCACATAAGGGAAGTCCGCGAGCTCCGCGAGGTAGGCGCTGATGGCGGACTTGCCGCTGCCCGGCGCACCGTCGATGAGCACCGACAGCAAGTCCAGTCGCTTGCCGGCGGCGTTGAGCTGGTCGGTGTAGCGCTGACAGCGCGCCCGCACGACGTCCCAGATGTCGCCGTAGTCGATGATGCCACCACGGCGCAGGTTCGCACACTCCTCCTTTGCCTGTCCAAAGGCCGGGGTGACCTCCTCCACGGCCTTTAGAAAGTCCTCACGTGTGACGAGGACGCTGGCGTCGTCGACCATCTTCTCCGGGTGGTCGAGGTCGATGTGGCGGTTGAAGGCGTTCGACGTGGCATCGCGCACCACGCCCTCAATCTCCGCACCCGAGTAGTTCTTCGTCATCTTCGCCAGCTCCTCCAGGCTCACGTCGGTGGCCATGATGTTGTTCTCCCGCATGCCACGGGTGTGAATGCGGAAGATCTCAACGCGGCCGTCCTCGTCTGGCAGCCCGATCTCGACGTGCACCTCGAAACGACCCGGTCGCAGGATGGCCTCGTCGATCAGATCCAGGCGGTTCGTCATGCCGATCAACAAGACATTGTTCAGCGAGTTCACGCCGTCGATCTTGGAGAGGAGCTGGTTCACCACGTTGTCGTTCACACCCGTGGAGTCGCGGACGGCGCCGCGCTGCTTGCATATCGCGTCGAACTCGTCAAAGATGATGAGGTGCAGACGGGACTGGTCGCCCTTCTCCGTCTGCTCCTTCTCTGCATCCACAAAGAGCTTGCGGACGTTCTCCTCCGTCCCGCCAACAAACTTGTTGAACACCTCCGGCCCGTTCACGATCTTCGGCTCGTGACAGTTCAGAATCTCGCCGATCTTGCGCGCAATCAGCGTCTTACCGGTGCCCGGAGGACCAAACAGCAGCACACCCTTCACGTGCTTCAGACCGAGCTTCTTGATGAAGGAGGGCTTCAGCATTCGACTGGCAAAGGCACGGCGAAAGACCTGTCCAAACTCGGCGCGCAAGCCGCCAATGCCGAGGTTTTCGAGGTTGAAGTTGCGGACCAGCTGGGGCTGCTGCGCATCCATCTGCGCCTCCGACACGTTCGTCAGGGAAATCCCACTCGACTCGTTCGTCGTGACCAGCACCTGCGTCGTGCCACGCACAAAGCGGCCCAAGTCCGCCTCCTTCAGCGCTGCCGGTGTCGCGTCCTTCGACTCCACCAGCTCAGTCGCCAGCACCGTCGCCCGCATCCGCTCGCCAGTGTCCATCACCACTGCCAGCTGCTGCATCAGACGGAAGCACTGCCCTGAAAACATCTTCTCCATAAACGCGATGCAGGCCTGGCAATCCAGCACGATGGTCTGGCGAGCGCTGATCAGCTCCACCTGAATTTTCAGTATGTGAATGTCAGGAACGGGCGTGGTGAGGGGCTTGAGCTCGACGGTGCTGCGCGCACCGGTCGACACGCCGAGCAAACGGCGCTGGATGCTATTAAAGCCGATGGAACCAAGTTCAATCGCACCGCTGCGACGTGCCGTGAAAGGGAAGTCTTGGATCTTCACCAGGACAGACGCGTCCGCCGCCGTGGCCTGCGGGTCCGCGATCGCCGCAAAGTCCTGCGCGTTCATGAAAATGCAGTTTGTTTTGGTGTCGTTGTCCGTAGGGACCGAACAGACGTTGAAGTACTTGCTCATTCTCGGAGACGCCGGGGCGGCGGGGGCGGGGGGAATGGTTCGGCAGCTCGAGGTGGATGAAGACAGCGCAACGACGCCAGGGGGTATGTGACTTGACGATCGAATTCACAGCCGAGGTTGGAACGGAAAGGGGAGGCGGGGTATATATGAGCGGAAGAAACACAGATTACCTGCACTTTCTCTACCTTTACGGACGAATGAAGCTAGTGAAATGCTGCAATGCAGATGGTGACCGAATGCCGTGCATGCATGCACCTGATCCCATCCACGCAAAAACAGTCGATGATGCGACAAGCGATGGCCGAGACAGTCCGCAGAAACAAACACAGACACACACACACACACACCAACAAACAATCAAGACACAGGTAAAGAGAGAGAGAGAGAGAGAGCATCAGGAAGAGATGGAAAGAGGGAAGGAGAGCCCGCGTGAGAGAGTGAACAGAGTGAAGGCATCATCAAGGAAATGAGTGACTCTCCTCACAATATCACAAGATGCATCCTGGCCATTGCTGCGTTGAACACGCGTTACGCTCTACGAACATCAAAAATTCTAGTTAACATGGACTCACAAGGAGCTCTACTTCTAGTGGTTCAGCACATGCCACCGCATACACTATTCGTATCATCTTGTTATTCCGAAGGGCGAATATCCAAATTACACACCTCAACTGCGCGGAAAATAAAGACGCGACAGACCTTCCCACAAAGATCCACCATGCGTCCACATCGCATCACAGCAAAGCGCAGCGCAGCGGGGGCGGGCCATCAGTGAGGAAGCAAAAGGTGTAAGGGTCGTCACGAGGAAGAGTCAGACGAGTTGTTCGTCGTAAACCTGAGTCATCACGCAGCCGCGCAGCACACACCGCACGCACACACACCCACACACATACACGCACAGTCCCTCTGCCTTGGTATTAGGTTCGACGGCAACAATGATGTCACTCACCGCAGTGCGAATGCGGGTCCGTGGAGAGATGCCACAATCTTCATGGGGACGTCGTCGCGGCGGCCGAGGCAGCCGACGCAGCTCGCAGTCGTCAGCACACCACCACCACCACCACCACCACAACAACAACAACAAACACCAGCACAGACACAGATGCAGCCACGCAGCGCGGCGCTTCATTGCAGAGTTGAAGTGTTGTCGACTCGCGGCCACGGCGTGCGCGGCTCGGACTCATTACATCAGATACTTTTGGTTTGGGAATCAGAAGCGGCGCGGGGCAGCGGACACGAAACTGAAGAGAAGCAACGAAAACGAGTAGTAGCGCCGGCACTGAATGCGCTAGGGGTTATGGGGTAAAGAGAACGATGAATCCCCGGAGGTGAACAAGCAGCCTACGACTATAATGAAGCAAACGAGGCGAAGGAGGAGTGGAGGCGGGAGTAGGACGATAAATAGCTCTCTGTTACACGGATGTGAATCTGCCGGATGTCACCGAGTGCTAGGAGACCTAACGCTACGGACATCGCCGTGTTCCGGCTCCTTTTGCGGGTATTACGGGCACCTTCCATTAGGTTAGAAAGGTGCTAAAATAAAGAACAGACGAAGGTCAGTGGCACTGGGGATTGCGACGACAGTCAGCGGAGGTAAGCGTTGTTTGTCGTTCAAGCATACGGGTTATCAACGAAGGAAAAATAGACGCAAACCAGAAAAAATAAGAAAGGCATCAAAAGAGCAGATGAAAGCACGCGATCAAGGGGAGCGGTATTCACCAGCGCATACACACACGCACACGTGTACACACGAAGGCCTCTCCTGAAAGCTTTTCGGGCATGATAATAAAAAGAGTTCTTTTTTTGTCAGCTCTCCCCGGTGCTACGAAGCTGTTTCTTTTGTTCCTCCGCTAAAGCCGTGAGTTTCGCCTTCGCGTCCTCCAGCTGACTCTGGAAGCCCTTCGACTCCTTCAGCTTCTCCAGCGCCGTTGGCTTATCACCTGCGCGTAGGGCTGCCAGGGAGTCCTGCTTGCGCGCCGCCACCAACGCCTCCAGCTCCGCCACTTTCTTTTCTTGCTTCTGCATCTGAACGCGGAACGGCTCGGCGTGGCTGTCGAGCAGCTGCTTGATCTGTCCCTCCACTACCTTCGCTTGTTGAAGTTCCTGTAGCGCCGCCGCCTTGTCGTTGCGCTCGCGTAGGCACACAAGTGACGCCTGCTTGTGCTGCGCCACCTGCGCCTGCAGAGACTCAATCTGCTGCTGGAATTCCGCTTCGAGTTCTTCATCTAAGTCATTCAGCCCTTGCAGCAGCTCCGCGTCTTCGTAGTCCGAGCTGTGCACGGACACTTCTCCAGGGATCTCGTCCTCGTCATCGTCGTCGCCGGCGTTCATTGTCTTGTTGCCGCCGCCGCCGTGTTGCCGATCGTTTGTCGTTTTACGTGCCGCGCACGACGCGACGCCGCGATCGAACAGGGAGGATGGGTTGCCATCGTAGTTATCGAGCTCCTCCTCTACATCTGGGTTGTTCTGCATGAAGGCCTGGAAGACGGCGAGCTGGGCGCTGACTTGAGCCTGGGTGAGGGCTGCCTCCGCCTCCGCAGAGGCTTGGCGAAGGCGCAGCTCTTCCTCGTCTTCTTCCACATCGCCGTCGCCGCCGCCGCTACTCGTTTTCTTGTCCTTCTCCTCCTGCTTTTGCTGAGCGACGAGGGCGGCGTGCAGCGCTTCCTTCTTGCGCCTTCGCTCTGCTGCATTAGCCTCGCGCGTCAACGCGTTCGCCTCCCGCTTCGCCTGCCACTGCTCCTTCAGCGTGGGCTTGCCAGCGTGTTCCTCCTCGTGCGCTTCGAGCGCGGATGGGCTGCCTTGGGCTTGTGAGTCCGGTGATGCCTGCTTTGAGAGACGGGTGCGCCGCGCCGGGCGATCTGTGCGAGGGGTCCTCACTGGTGTGGAGCCGTCTTGACCCATTTCAGCGCTCTCCTTTCGCTCTACGCTGCTGTCGGTACACGAACAAGGCAGCAAATAAAATAGTTTTTTGTTTGTTTTGGAATCTTGTACTGCGGAGAGACGGCCTTTCGCAGACGACGCGCCCCCCCCAAAATGGCGCCAGCTGCGTGGGCGTGTGCGGGGCACCCAACCAAACAGAAAGGCCGGTAGAGGAGCAGCAAAGGAGGTAGATGCAGAAAGCGACGTCGTGGCGGAAGAGGAATACTAAGAATAATCACAATAGTAGTAGTAGTAGTAAATAGCAAATAACCAGGCGCTGGCAAAGGATGCGCAGGTAAGGTCATACATGACACGTTGTTGTTGAGCGGCCGCGCAGGAGCGAGTGTGAGGAGGGACGGCCACGGACAGCCCGGGAGGAAGAAGAGCTCAATAGTATCGCGACGTTATCCCTTTGCGTTACCGTGACGGTGTACTGCCAAATGGAAAAGACTCTGTTGCGAGAGAACAGAGTGACGGAGAAAGAAAAAAAAGAACTTGTGATGATCCAGCACGTAGAAACACACACACACACACACCATGCATGCGCCTCTTCCTTCGCTGCTGCTGTGTCGCCTACTCCGACGGCTTTGACTGCGCGGCGGCCCACGAGCTCAACACCGCATCGTAGCGCGAAGAAGTCACCACACCCAAACCGCCGTCCACCATTAACGATGCGTAGCGCGTGTCCGACTCTGGCGTGGGCAGCAGCGGCGTAAAGTTCACGGCGCGCCGCTGTTCTTCGGCTGCGGTGTAGCAGGCCTCTCGCGCCGGCACATCGGTGGGAAACGTGCGTGTGATCCAGTCTTCCGTCTTTGGAGTTGGGTGGATGGTGCTATCGTGTTCTGTAGAGGAAGGAGACGACACCGTTGAGCGTGTCGGTGCGGTCTTGAACAGAGGCGAGGTCAGCCCCACCAGCGTGAGCGCATCTGCGATGAAATTGGCCTTCACCCGCTGGTCAAAGAAGGAGTAGTGGGTGCTGAGGGAAGGGAGGATGTTAACCTCCAAGAGGACCGGCCGCAGAGTCGGCGACGCGCCGCTCTCCAGTCTTCTTTCGTCGCTCTCGTGGACTAATAAAACATCCACGCCGAAAAACTCAAAGAAGGGACCGATACCGCTGGCCGTACATGGCGGAGGGGGAGGATGCGGCAACGGCGACGTGTCGACACCGCCGGTTGCGCCTCGACCCGTGCTTTCATTCCTCACCGCACTGCCAGCCCGCTCACCTGCACGACGTGCTGCCGCGCGCAGCTCGGAGCGCACCTCCGGCGTGACGGAGAGAAACGTCCGGCGCAGTACCTCGTGGATGCGCGTCTGGGTGCTGGCCCAGTCGTAGCCTGTCTCTTGCATGTACACACCCAGCGCTTCCAACGGCCACTTTGTCTCCATCGCCGGTGGAGCCGCTGCCGCCTCCTCCGTGGTCCCCTCTTCTCCATCTCTAACTGCGTCATCGCTGCTGTTGCTGCGGTGGATCGGAGCAGCGAGGGAAAGCGTGGAGGCCGTTTGTTGTTTGTTTACTGTGAAGTTGGTCAGATGCGCTCGCAGCTGCTGCACATCTGCGAGCATGCCCCCCGCTGCGGATGCCTGTGTGCCGCCGTGTGAAGCCGGCGCGTGGTAAGGGGCGGAGGCAATACGCACCAGGCCGTCGCGGTACAGATACATTCGCACAGGCTCGTACGAGGTGACCACCACGTAGAGGCGCAGATCAAACTTGTGTCCCAGTATCAGGAATGGGTGCGACAGGTATCGCTGGATCACAAAACTGCTGCTGTCGGGCTTGCTGCTGTTGGGGCTGTTGCGAGGATTGTTCTTTTCTTCCGGTGTATCGACGGTGCAACGCGAGGTGGAACTGCTGAGGGAAGCCTTAGCCGCCGCGAGTGCGGAGTTGAGGCCTGTCGTGGGGAGTGCGCCGACCTTCATCAGGGCAGCCTCCGCCGCCGCCACGCCGCTGCCGTCCCTTCCAGCATCCACGAGAAAAATTCCCTGCCCACCCGCGTTGTTCGCCGGCTTCACAATAAACAAGCTTGACGTGCGTGGGAGGCCGCCACGATGCACACAGGAATGCCGCAGAGCCGTCTGAAATTCCTTCGCGTCCTGCGGCAGCAACCACGTCTGTGGCGTGAGTGCCGCCCAGTCGCCGTCACTCGTCGCGGAGCACGCTTCGGGATGGGCGACCTCAACCGCAGAGGTGCCGCTCGCACCACCACCATCCTCGCTCTGAGGCTTCCAGAGCGTACTCACGACGCCGCCGCTTCGACTCCTCCTGTCGTTCTCTTCCATTGCAGCTGATGCGTTCCCGTCGTTGAGGGCCGACGCGCGCTGCCACCGCTGCTGAGCTCGACGCATAACGGTGCACAACTTATCCTTGCGACCGAGCCAGTGCGTCCCAGGGAAGTGGTTCACCTTGCGGTACTGCGCCAGCTGGCCCATGAGCTGATCCACCGTACTCGGTAGAAGGTGCTTCAGCCACAGGAGGGAGTGGGTCTTGTGCAGGAGCGCCTTACGTCCCTCCACGCGTGTAAAACCGGCTGCCCGCAGCGTGCCGAAGAGGGCCGTGAAGGGGCAGCAGGCGTCGCCGAAAATGTAGCTGAGTTGGCTGTAGGGGCCTGTCGGGGCTCGTGGAATGGACCGGCAGATCGAGAGCACCGAATGCGTAGGTCTTCTTGCTGCTTGTGCGACGCCGTCATCAACAGAGGTATTTGCTATGGTGTGTGGGAGCGCTTCCGCCGTCGCGGCTGCGTTGTGGCCACCGTACGCCGTCGGCGGGTCCGCACCTCCGTGGTGACGACTGTCTGCTGTGGTCAGCGCCGTTGTCCGTGGGGGCGGATCCGGCCTGACAAAGGCCACGTATTTTCCTCCTCCGTCTCGGCCTTGCGCTTCGCTGGGCGATGTGGGCCACTCCCACCCATCCACCGGCGCGTCGTGCGGCAGAAGTGCGAGGGTCGCACGGCGACGCGGGTAGGGGGACGAGACAAGAAAGACGTCCGTGGCTGTGACAGCGACAGCGGCGCCATCGTCGTCGGAGACGGTGGCGGGAGAGTGAAATGCTGAAGTCACGCTCGGGTACCAAACGACAGGTGGCGGTGTTAGATAACGCTGCAGCACCGCCCGCGCGTGTTGTGCGGCGACGGCGTCCTTCGACGCGGTCTCCATGTGTGCTGGTTGCGGTGCCGGAGTCGCGTGCAATAGGGAGCTGAACCTCAGCACTTCCTTTAGAAAACACAGTCACTCGCAGAAACGTTGAATGGACGGGCCCGACTACATTTTTTACGGGGAGTGTTGAGGTGAGAGAAAAAACACCACACAACAAGAACACAATCAACAGAGGAAAAGACGATGTCCAACGAGGGAAATTGATTTCGTCGAAGTGGGAGGCGGACAGGAGGGAGAAGATGTGAGAGAGGGAAGCGAAGCGCGGCGACGCTGAGGCGACACCATGAAGGACAGAAATGCACCCCCCAGAAGACCTCTACGTCAACACACCCACACACATACACATACACATACACATACATGAGCTCATTTAATAGTTGCATTTGCTGTGAGTTTTTACTCAGCTGCAGCAACAGAGTACCGGCGTTTCCTTAAAAAAAAATAGTAAATCAACTAATACTGTTTCACCATCAGCATCAAGAAAAGTAGCCTACACAGTTGGTCAGTAAATTACTTTAGCATTAAGCGCTGCGCCTCCAACTGCACACACGAAGAAAAGGTCGCTGATTGCCATTAATTGGTCTCGTCGTCTTCGCTGCCTTCGGCATCCGATGGTGCGGCATGGTGGTAGTCGTCGTATACCGCCAGTCCCTCATCCAGCAACTCCCGCCACTCGTCCTTCTCCATCTCGTACGCGACACAGTAACGATCCATCTTGTAGCGCAGGGCGGCCTTCGCCTGCTCCACCACCTCACGCAGCATCGGGGCGGAGGCGTAGGTACTCAGCACGTGCGCGCCCACGTCCACGCTCTTCAGAGTGCTGCGCAGGGAGCCGCAGCCGCGCGGCAGTTGACGCGCCGTAGCGGCCGGGTCGGCAAACAGCAGCTCCATCGGAAAGGTATTAGAGAGGGGGTAGTTGGACTCCGTCACGAGCGGCAAGTAGGTGGCGGTGCCTAGCGGCAAGGCGTAGCGCAGCATCGCCTCCCGGGGCGGGTACACGGCGGACGGCAGCACCCCGGCACCGCGCAAAGTCACGGCATGACCCAACACCTGACCAGCGCTGCTCAGCGGGGCGTAGGTGGACATGGCGTGGGTCAGTGGCACAAAACCGGTCTTGAGGGACGCAGTGCTGCGGGTGCTTTCTTCTTCCGCCGCTTTCGTGGAGGACATGCGCTCGTCGATGACTGGCGCGTCGGGCAGCAGCGGGTTCGCTTCGAGGAACTTCCACAACTCGCTGGACTGTGCGATGGATTGCGGGAGGGCGCCCATCGCCGCGGCGACCCGCAGGCCCGGCGCGGGACGCACCACGCTGCACCAGTCGTCCATGTAGTACATCGGGCCCTGCGTGCGCAACACAGCGTCGTCATGGGCATCCTTCCCGCTGTCTCGTCCTCGTTTACTCTGTGGCACGTTCGCACAGTTGCCGTCACGCACGCCGTAGAGAGCTGTGTCCATTACAGCAGCCACGTACTGCGCGGTGGCTCTTTCATCCTCCAGCCACGTCGGACGGCCAGCCGGTGAGCCAGCGGTGGTCGTGCCACGGAAGAACTCACCCCACTGCGCGAGTGGAATCGGAATGTATACGGCGGACGTGTGCTGAGACAGGTGCAGAGTAGCCAGGAGGCGATTGAGTGCTACCTCATCGATTCGCCGCTCGCGGAAGGCGACCCTGCTGCTGTTCTGCCGGTCTGTGATCCAACTCGGGAGCGGTGTGAAGAGGCAGGTGTTCACGACCGGCGTCTTGGCCCCCGCATCATCCCAAAAGCGCTCCAGCACGTTTGCCGCGGCCCCGCCAAACATGCCATCGCCGTCCGTGAAGCACTGCACGCCTTGAAGCTGGTCGGCGGCCTCTAACTGCGTCCGCATGGCGTCACTCAACGCAGCCACTTCCTCTCTCTTGTCGGTGTGGAGGTGCGCTATGCCGTAGCCGAAGCTGTGCAGTGCAGGGATGTCGCCCGTTGCGTCGACGTGCTGAAGGGGCTTGACGGACGTTACACTGTGTGCCCCCAGTCCTGTGGTGATGTACTGCCACCACGGAATGGTCGTGTTGTGCGTGTCAAATAGCTTCTTCTTCAGCTTCGTCAGTTTCTGCTGTTTTGTGAGACTCTTCGGATGGGGAGTGTTGTGGTGTGCGGTGTCTTCCTCCGCCGCCTCTCCGGCCTGCTCCGCCGCGTCATCCCTGCGATGACGTTGCGGAGTACTATCGGTGCCTCCATACGGCGCAATACCAAGCTCGCGACGCAGTCTCGCGTAGTTGCGCTCTTCTCCTTCGTCGTCGTCGTCGCTTGTCCCTTCGTCATCGTCGTCGTCGTCCTCTTCATCTACGTCGAGACCGTGCTGTGCCCACATGTGCCGGCGCACCGCCTCCACTACGCCGTCCAGCCGCCGTGCCGCCTTATCTCCCTTTTGGCTTTTCAATTGCGCGCTTGCGGCAGCAGCAGAGGCACTTGCTGACCCACCCCACAGCACCGAAGCTGCGGAGCTTGTCGTATCGATGTACCGTGGGCCGTTCTGAGTCCTGGCATCATCCCTCTCCTGCTGCTGCTCTTGCTCTTCGTCGTCGTGGTCGTACTTCGCCTCCCACGCCGCGACGTCATCGAAGGTGGCTGAGTACGGCGCGTCCAGCAGCAGCAGACGGGGGACGTGCGTCCGTGGATGTACGGAGCTGCTGCTGCTGCTGCTGCCGTCGTCGCCGCCTCCTCCGCTGCCCCCGAGCACGTCAGTTGTTCTGCACTCGCGGTACAACGTGTGGTGGTGCGCGTCGTAGTGCGAGGTGCCGTTGGCCCACTGCGCCGCCACGAGGGAGCTGTAGTTGCCGAAGGCCACCGTGATGACTTCCCGTTCGCCTAACATTGTATTTACTGCAGTCTATCTTTGCTTTTTTTAATTCACCTCCCACAATAAACTTAAAACAACAACAACAAGTCCACTCTGTTGAACATGCGTGACGAAGCCTGAGAGGAGATCAGAAGTTTATCTGCGCTTCTCTCACTGTGTGCGCCTGTCCGTGCTGACCTGTATATTGTATTTGTGAGACTCAAATGCACAGCAATCGATTGTGGTATGAGAAGGGGTGGAAGTATCGAGACAATACGGAGGAATAATAATAATAAGAATAATAGTGATGATAGTGATGATAAAAAACCTGTCAGACACGCACCCGCATCCACACGCAGAAAGGTTCTTGAACCGACAGGAGTGACTCATGGAGGAAGACAACATCATTTACCAGTCAGCCACATAAGCACACTACCAGCGTTTTCCCCCTCGCTTCCCCTCTCGAGCGAGTAGGCGATCTTCAAGAAACACACAAACGCACGCTATCACCAACGCACCCTTCAGTGGGTCCACGGAGAGTAAAACCGGGCTCTACCAGAAGAAAAGACAGCGAGCAGGGAGACACTTTACTCACACGGCAAGCCCACCCCCCGCCCCCCACGCTATCGACGCGACTTTTCTGGGCGAGGCTGCAGTTGTGGATCGTGTGCACGGCACGTCGTTGCGCTTCAGCCAAATGCATGTACAGCTTTCATCGTCGTCTTCTGAATCACGGGAAAAAGAACACCAGGCGCTAAAACAGGTGAATACACCGGCATGTATAACCAAATCCACAAAGAGAAAATAATAATAGTAATAACAAATAGTAACGGCGACTGCGTTCGGCGCGGAGAGAAAAAAGAAAAAGAGATAAAGGAAGAGAACCCATTAAGGAGTCGAGCAATGAATTTGCAGAGTAAAAGAAGAAAACGCAGAACGGAAACCCAAGAAGAAAAAAAAAACCAACAACATCGCGCGCGGCAACAGAAGAAGGAGAACAGTTCGTAAAGGAGAATACACCACGCACACACGCGTTCCTGTGCGCCTGCAGTACGTAGTTCGCCTTTTTTTCTTCTTTGGAAAAAGACAACAGCAAACAACAATCAAACACGAGGGAGAAGACGCAAGAGGGAGTAGAGGCGAGGAAACGAAAGAGTGCGACTGCGTTGCCGATTCCACTGTCAACAACAACAACAACAATAACAACAGCCACAAAACGCAGCGAGAGTGGCCGAAAAACCCGCACTTTGAACAGCAGCAGAAAATAGAGGTAGTACCACTAATACCGAAAAAGAAAAGGGAAAGAGATGATCTCTACGGGTCCGATTGTCTGCCGCGCCGTTTCGGGGCTTGCTATTTTTCTTCCTCTTGTGCCACTCTCTCGACCTCCGCGGGCTTCCACGTGTTCTCTCCGCCCTTCTCAGCCGCTGTCGTTTCCACCGTCGGCAGAGCATCAGCCGCCCGCGATGGCGCTGCCTCCACCATCTCTTCCTTCCCCAGCGTGGTGGCCTGTGGTTGCGCTGACGTCTGCATCGTGCTGACCAGTGGAGATGCTCCTTCGGCAGAGCCCTCTCCTAAAGACGATGGAAGACCCTGCTCGGTCGGCTCATGTGGCGTGGGGTGCTGTGTCTTCATCAAAACTACCGGGCTAACAGCTGGCTCCTGCGGGGGTTGCCACTCCTGCGTGGTTTGCGACTTGAACTGGTCGGCCGGCGACGTCGTCTGGTCCGTGTTGACGTTGCCCTCTGCGCCGTTTTCGGCGGCCTGCCGCTCGCGCTTGTACGCGTCACTGCCACTGCCGCTGCTGCTGAATTCGTACTCCTCATCGGTGTACTCGCCCTCCCCCTCCTCGTCCGCCTCCGACGCGCTCACCACGTCGACCCCGTCAAACATGTTGTTCGCGTCATCGCTCATGTCGCCCTCATCCTCTTCGTCGTAGTAGTCGTAGTCCTCCGTCGCGTTGCTGTCGTCCTCGGAGAAGAAGAGCCCGCTGCCACCCGGGGCAGTGTGGCCGCCGTGACCGCTGTCGATGCTGCCACGGCCGTCACCGGCGAGGCCCTGACCCCCACCATTGTCAGCGCGCATCGCCGCGTACTTGTTCAGCTTGTACAGCATCTCCGCCCGCTTCACCAGTCGCTCCGCCCGCTGGCTGGCCACGGCGCCTTCTAAGATATCGAAGTGCAGCAGTTCCTGCGCCGTTGGCCGGTTCTTGGGGTCGATGTCGAGGCAGCTCTTGACAAATTCGTACACGAGCGGGTTGCCGGAGAAGAGCGGCGACAGGTCCGGCGTGTCCGTCAGCTCGCTGAGGTATTTGATGATCCCCATGCCTTGAGCCGACTCGAGGTGAGCAAAGGGGGCGTTGCCCGTCGCCATCTCCAGCACGATGCATCCCAAGGACCAAATATCGGCCTTGAAGTCGTAGCCCAGCCGCTCCTCGACGTCGGCCGTCAGCACCTCCGGCGCCATGTACTGTGGTGTGCCGACCATGGTGTACAGCAGCTGGTGCGGCGCCAGTCGCTTCGCCGTGCCGAAGTCGCCGATCTTCGTGCGGCCGCGGGTGCCGAGGAGAAGATTTGCCGTCTTGAGGTCGCCGTGGACGTAGCGCTGCTCGTGCACGTAGGCCAGGCCGTGACAGATGTCGGAGAGGTGGTGCACGATGTCCTCAAACGGGAGACTGACACCGGGGTGCTCGCGAATTTTATCACGTAGGGTACCGCCGGGTGCCAGCTCCATGTACAGCCGCAGCAGCGTATCGCTCTCCTTCTCGCAGTAGAAGTACTGGATGATGTTCTCGTGCTTCAGGGTGGTCATGGCTAAAATTTCCTGCACCACTTCATCCGCCAGTAGGCCATCGTGCAGCCGCATGCGCTTCATCGCCATCTTGCCGCCCGTCAGCGTATCCTCGACCTCGTAAACGTCACCGAAGGCACCACTGCCAATGCGCCGGCCAATCTTGTGCCGCTCGGAGGAGGAGTTCGTGAAGGTGCGGCGAATGAGATCGATCCGCTCCTCCTCGTCGCGCATCTCCGTGACAATCTGCTCCGCCTCCTGCATGGCGATGTGAACCAGCGCGCCCGAGCCGACCTTCGGCAGCTCCACGACGGCCTGCCGATTCAGCAGCTTCTGCACCCGCCAGTCGCTGAAGTCGGACGTCATGACGACCAGCGCGAGACGGGCGGACAGGATGCGGATTTCATCGAAGGGGTCGTCGCCGAGCAGGGACTCGTAGTCCTCGGAGACGACATCGATCTGCAGGGGGTCAATTAACAGGATATCCGCCGTGTTCATTTCCAACTTGCGCACCAGGTCGCGGAAGGACGTGACCGGCACGACGGCGTGCTGCCGCGCCCAGAGGATCTGACATAGCTGCTGCTGATGCACACGGTTGTTGTCGGCGACGATGACGGTGAAGGTGCGGCTTGCACCGGAAAAGGGAGCGCCGCTGCCGGTCGTCAGCCCGTTCTCGTCCTCGCGGCCTTCTTCGCTCGCGCCAGGGACCACGAGCAGCGGCAGCTCCACGCGCAGTACGTTGCCGGCGGCCTCCGGTCTGGTGAAGCCGTAAACGAGGCCGCCAAGGTTGCTCAAGATCTTCTCCACCTGCTGCAGTTCCGCGCCGCGGGTTGACTTTGCCGGTCCGGGGCTGCCTGTGCTGGGCCGACTGCCATCCAGCCCGGCGCTGCTCGCTACATTCGGGAAGGCATCGCCGTGGAGGGGGGAGGGGCTGCTCGGCAGAGCCTGCTGGTCCCCGCTCCACGTTGGCGGTGTCGAGTCGGGCGACCCCGCCGCCCGCACACTCTCCGTCGCCACCGTCTCCGGCGAGCGCAGCGATGGGATTGTCGGCCCGTCGTCGCGCAGTTCAAAGCGGATGCGCCGCAGCGAGGCGGACATCGTCGTGTTGGGGCTGCCTGCATTCATGAGGGAGACGCACCCCGTCGTGGCGGCGTGCGCGGTCGGCGGGGTCGAGGTGGTGGTCGACACAGCCCGCCGGGCCGTGGCGGCGACGGCGTTGCAGGACGGTGGAGTGCCGGCGACGGTTGGGTTGCCCGCCGATGTGCTCGGTGTATCGCCGCCACTGCTGTCGTCGGCCGCCGCCGCCACCGCCACGTTCGCTGCGCCTGCGGCGCTGAGTCGACCTTGCGGTCCGATCGCAACTGCAGCCGCCCGACTGGCCTCCTCCTTGTGCGAGTGTAGCTGCTGCTGCTGATGATGAGAGGAAGCGATGCGCAGCAGTGGATCTGCATTGGGAGTGCCATGCGGGTGCACGCTGAGCTGATCCGCCAGAATCACCAGCGCGGCGTTGGAGGGGTGGGAGGGTGGCCCGCTCGCCGCCGCGCCGAACAGTGGGATGGGGCTCGCCTTCGCCCCCCCACCACCGCCGGCTGCTGCGGGGTTGGTGCTCGCGAAGGACGTGGCGAAGGAGGCAGGGGAGGCCGCCCCGACGCTGCCGGGGGTCTGGCGGATGGCGGGGGATGCGCTGCCGCCGCCCGGCCCGGCGTGTGCGTCCTGCGGCTCCACCACCGTCACCCGCAGCTCGGCGTGCACGACGATCGGGTTGCCGTCGTCGTCTTCGTTCGGGCTCATGAAAGCATCGGCCAGGAGCAGACGTAAAATGGCCAGCACCTGCGGCGCGTCGAGGAAGATGTCGGTCTTCGGCTCCACCTGCTCGATGTTGCAGTAGTACTCGTGGCGACGCTGCCGGGCGAAGGCGGAGGCCTCCACGGCGAATCGACCGAGCATCGTCGGCAGTCGCAGCGGACGCCAGGACTCGTTCACCGTTTCCATGTTCAGCAACGAGAACTTCGTGAACTGCTCCACCATCGACAGACACGCGTCCAGGTTTCCCTTCACCTGCAGCGCATCCTCGGCCGTCACGCGCCAGCCGTGCGACTCAATTTGCATCATGCGGCGCTGGAACTGACGCAGCTGCGGCTTCAGCAGCCCCTCCAGCCACCTCGCCACATCCGAGGCGTACGTGTTCGCGGCACGGTACTTCGCCTCCCTCCCGATCAGCAGCAGCACCTCCGCCGTCTTGGCGTAGTTGGACGGGACGACGGAGAGCGCCAGACCGACCTGGAACAGTCCCGAGTTCTGGCGAAACGGAAACACGCGATTCTCCTGCAGGTGCTGCGTTGCGTACTGCTCCCACTTCCCCGCGTAGTGCGTGCCCAGGGACAGGACGTCGCGCATCTGCTGCCGACCCTCCTCGGAGGCAATGAAGTCGTAGACGCTCTTGCCGATCGTCTCAAACGGCGCGTAGCCGGTGACGCTCTGCGCGACGGAGTTCCACCGAATGATCGTGCCATCCACCACGACGGCGATCACAATACTCTGATTCAGGCTCATCGCGTCGGCGGTGAAGCGGTACAAATTGCGGCTGCCAGAGAACACGAGCTCGCCACGCGCGCTGATCCGACGAGAGCGACTGCCCGCCGTGGAGGAGTGCTTCGCCGAGAAGGTGTTGTTGTCGACGGTCTCGCGGCGCGTGCCGGTGCGGGAGCGGCCGGCGACGACAGACGTGCTCACACCACCCGCTCGCTTGCCCACCTCCCCGGCGTGGTTCGAGGTTTCATCGCCGGTAATGGGCGACACGTCCGCCATGCTCGACCCGCTGCCCTGCACGGCGTGATTGCTGACGGACGGCGCCTCCAAATACGGGGTCGAGGACCCCATCCCGGTGCTATTCACGGCGAGGTCGGCCACAACGGCGGAGCTCATGTCTGCGTTGTCCTCCGGACTGCTCGCGGGGTTTCTGCCGTCGGAGTCCGGCGCCGGGCTCGGCTCAAGCGGCGCGGTGCGGTGACGACGACTGCGCCGCTGCCGACGCCGCTGTCCACTCAACTTCGTGCCGGTGACGGAACGCGTGCTGCCCATCTCCTCCTCTCTCCCGCCGGTGCTGCTCTCTGCTGCGCCGCCGCAGTGAATCTTGACGGTGTGGAAACGGCTCTTCGACGTGCTTTTCGCCGTGGGGCTGCACAGCGTTGCAAAGGAGTCCCTCGACTTGTAGCGGCACAGCATCTGCGCGGCCAGCACGGGCGAGGCGGAGGTGCTGAGCTGGCGCGACCACAAAGGCTTCGGGCTCGCAGAGAGCTCGGCGGCGGTGCGGCTGATGCCGCCGGCTTGCATCGCGGCGCTGCGCGACGCCGACTTTTCGTTGCTGTCCCCGCGGAAGCTGCCATGGTGACGGGACGAGGGGAGTATGAGGCGCGAGTGGCGCTTCGTGCCCCTGCCAACGTTGAGACGGAAAAGCAGCCGTTGCATCTCCTGCTTCAGCTCCGACGGCACTGTCGACTCAAAGTAGTAGTAGTCAGGGTCCAACAGCATGTTGCGCTTCAGTTCCTCGACGACGCTGCGGGCCATAATAGCCTCAAAGTGCAGACGACTAATGCGGGCGGCCTGCACCGTCGTGGTCGCCACGGCGGTAAAGAGACCTTTACACTTGAAGACGAACTCCGGCTCGCCGACGAGCTGACCGCGTGTGCGGTCTACCACGACGAGCGTCTCCTCCGGAATGGTGATGGTGTCGGCTGATCCACTAAACGCCGCCCGGGCCACTCGCGGGTTACCGCCGGCGAGTAGCATGCTGGTGGAGCGCTTGGCGTTGCCGGACGCGGTGGATGGCGACGGAGAGGCGCAGCGCTGCAGGGAGCCCGGGTCCAGCGAGGCCATGGTGGAGCCGAGCAAAGTAAAATCCGGATGCAGTATCGACGGCCGCGCTCCGGCCCGGTGCGAGCCGGGCGTATTCAGCACGTTCGGGTCGCAGTGGCGGTGGTGGCCGTGGCCGTGACTGTGGTGGTTCGGTGGCTGCCGCTGTATTTGCAGCATTGTTTGCCGGCGCTTGTGCAGCAGTGGGGTGCTGTCGTCTTTCGTGGGCGCGATGCGGTCCTCGCTCTGAGAGCTGGGGGTGGTTTTGCCGAGCGTGTGCGTCTGCGCGAATGCGTCTTCCATGCCGTCGCCGCTGCTGAGGAAGTGAGTATGGCGGTTTGCGCTGCCGCTGTTGCTCTCCTCGCAACTTCCGGAGTTCAGCCGCGGCGAGTGACCCTCTGGCGGTGGCACGGGCGCGAGCAAAGGCGAGGCACCCGCGCTGCCGCTGATGTTGCGCTGCTCTGCTGTGAAGACCTGCGACTCCGCCAGCTGCAGCAGCTCCTGCACGCCGGTCCCAGGCTTGCCGTCTGGCGACTTCGCCAGCGCCGCCGGTTTGTGGAAGGGTGTGAAGGGCGGCGAGGGGAGAGTGGTGGCCACGCGTGAGGAGGAGTTCGGTGCCTGCGCCATGGAGGAGTTGCTCGTGAGCATCGCGGGGTCGTTGGGGTTCGTTGTCGAGCTCAGCAGCTCCACGATGGGGCGTGAGGCGGTGGTGGACGTGGCCGCAGCGGTGGTATCGCCCTCTGCCACAACGGCGCTGCAAGTGGTACTTACCGGATCACTTTGTGGAGTGGCGGCGGGTGTGCCTTGGGCGAGCGGCTTGCACGTCATGCGGACCGTACCGGACATTAGGAGGTACATCCACTGCACCGGGGCGCCTTGCTCCGTCAGTTTTGCGCCTTTGCGCAGTCGACACACACGGAACGAGTCCGCCAATCGCATCTTGGTTGGTGGCGAGAGCCCTTTGAAGAGGTCGCACTGGTTCACGTACTGCAAGAACATGTAGCGGCGCGCATCCTTCTCGTGAATCACCAGCTTCTGGTAATCCACCTTCGTCAGCGCGTACACGGTGGTCGGGACGACCGCCGTCAGCGTCACGCGGCTGCGCTCGACGTGGTATGACATCTCCATCTCGCCGTAGAACTGGCCGCGTGTGACGGAGCGTGTGACGAGTCCTCTCCGCGAAATGGACATCTTGCCAGAGACGACAAGCAGCAGCTTCTCCAAGGTCGGCTCGCCCTCCTGCACGAGCGTCTGCGCCTGCGCCAACTCAACACGCGACATCGTCCGCACGAGCGTCTCGAGCTGCGTCTCTTCCAGCGCGGCGAAGGCCTCAAAGCGGGCGACGGCCTCGCGGACGATTTCCACCTCCTGGGGCGCCACGTGGCCCTCGCGGGAGAGGAAGGAGTTCATCGCGGCTGCGACGGAGGACGTGGCGAGGGGTTCGTGCGACGGACTCAGCCCCGGCGACGGAGGGAGCTGCGTCGTCGGCGTCAGCAGCGACGTACCAGGCGTCGCGGTGTCCGGTCCAATGACGATCCCGATGCTGGGCGGCACCCTGTTCCCCCCTCTGCCGCCGTCAACGATGAGCGAGCTGCTGTGCGTGAGGGGCGGTGAGAGGGTGCTGGAGGAGGCCGCGGAGGGGTGCAGCTCCTGGTGGTGCTGGCGACGCGCCGGCGTGGCGGCGGTGCCGGTCCCAGAGATGTAGCCTGTATTCTGCGGGCTCACCGGAAAAGCGCTAGAGGGGCTGGTGGCATAATCAGGGCGATAGCCGTCCGCGGTCCCATGCGGGCTGAACGGGGTTCTCGCAAACGACTCGGGCAGCTGACTGGAAGAAACCGTCGTGAAGGTGCCATAGGGACTTGCCACCGTGGCGGCGGCGCTGGTGGTGCTGCGCTGCGGGACGTGCGCGCCGGTTGCGGCTGCAATCACCACCGCGCTGCGCAGCGTCGCGCCAAGGTCGTCGCCGTCGTCGTCATCGAAGTGCTGCGGCGACTCGCTCGGGCGGTCCGTGGCCGCCGTGTCGTCCGTCACGTAAGACTTGCCCGCCGCGACAATCGACTCCGGCAGCGGCGGCGAGAAGGGGGAAGTCACGAAGCAGACCCCGGGGCTGGTGCCCTGCGGACTACTGAACGTATGACCCTCTTGCAGAAACGATGGCGAGGAGTGGCCTTGACTGCGGTAGTGCCAAATAGGCGAGTTCGTGGTGCTCGTACCACTCTGCCCTACGTTCTCTAACCAACTCCCGCCGTTGTCGCTGCCGCGCGAGATGTTCTGCTTTGACCGGCGACGGCGCAACTTCGGGGCGTCCGCATTGATGCTGCTGCTGCTGTCGCCGGCGACCTCGGCGCAGATAGGACTGAAGAGCGAGTCCGCGGCTGCCGGGTGCTGTGAGCGGTCCGACCGAACCGGCAGCTCGGTAGAATTTACCGAGTCGACAATACCGGTGGTGGTCTCATGCGAAGCGTCGCCGTTGTTGGGGAAGGCTTGTGACGAGGAGGTGAAGAGGCGTTGATCGGAGAGCATCGTGAGCTCTTGCGCCTTGTCCTCAGCCGTGCTGGGCACGTGTGGTTTGCTGTGCGGCACTTCTGATCCTGCGGGGAGTGTTGTGGACCCCTCGGCGCCGTCTTTGCTGCTGCCCGACGCGGTGGTTGCGCTTCTGCTTCCACTGCTGTGGCTGCGTGGTGGGGTTTGATTCTCGTTGCCCATTTTGCTCGTCTGCACGAGCAGTGACAGTACGTCGCGGATGGGCTCCTCCCGATCCGAAAGACCGATGTGCTCAACGGGGGAGGAGCGCGCAGAAGCGTCTTGCGGCTCGGTGGTGGACGGGGGGTTTTGAATCGCGGTTGGCTGCGACACAGCTGGAGGGTTCTCCGGTTTGTCGTCAGGGTGAGCTGGCGCGACGCCGCTGGTGGTGCTGCTCCCCTCCCCGCCATTTCCTTCCTCTTCCTCATTTTCCTTCTCCTTCTTTGCCTCGTCGGGCGCCGTGGCATTTGCTGCCGTCTCCGCAGGGACGTGCGGTGCCGGAGGAGGAGAAGAGCCAGTTGTGGCATCCGTGGAGGGCTCGCCGTGGCCACTCGCTGAGGTAGTCGTCGTGACGGTGGTCGTGGTGGCGGACGCAGAGACCGTTGCGCCGCTCGTTGTCGTCGGCAACTCCTCTTCCGTCGCGACATTTGGAGAGGGCGGCAATGTCGACGCTGTCGCCGTCGCCGGCGCATTTCGCGCGTCCGCAGTGGCGACGATCGCGGAGGCAAAGGCGATGGACACGGCCTGCAGGTCCGTGCGCCGCGGCGCCCTCTCCCGCTCCTCGCCGCTCCGTTGCTCGTTGTGCGCGCTGCTGGTGCGGCTGTGCACAAAGTTGGCCCGACGCGTGCGCGGCCCATCCAGCCCAACAAGCAAGCCGCTCGCCCTCTCTTCCACGGGCGGGTTCGGGCACAGACTGGACAGGTCGTTGCCGGAGGGTTTCTTGTAGAAGGACGGGGCACCGACCTGTCCGGTTTGTGAGGCCGGTTGGGAGAGCGGGGCGGTGCTGCGTACGCTGGCCGCCGTCACGCTGCCGGGGCTCGCGACGCTCTGCACGCTCGCCGAACTGGCCGCACCCGCCCGTGCTGCTGTTGTCGCCGCTGCCGCAGCGGCCGCATTGGTGGTGGCCGCCGTGGTGGCCTTGGCGAGCAGTCGTGGGTCGGCCGGCCCGCCCGATGCGTCGAGCCGCACGGACGACAGGTTCACCGTCGTGACCGGCAAGTGCTCCTTTGACACGGGGGTGAAGTTGTTTTTTAAGTGGGCGGCGGTCGTCGTCGTCGTCGTTGTCGTGGGGTTGGAGGCGGAGTGGCTCGCGCCGGACAGGCTGCCTACCTCGCTGTGCGTCGGCGGTAGCGTGAGCAGTATGCTTTGGCTGAGGGCGTCGCGCACGATGGCGTCCACCGAGGCAGAACCCGTCGACTTTGCAGCGGGAATAGCAGCGGTGGACTTGGTGACGAGGTCCATCATCCCCTCTGCCCCTTGCAGCGGGTCAACGATGCAGACGCCGCCACTCAGGGCGTGGTTCGAGCTGAGGATCCCCGAGAAGGACGCCACGCCGTGGGCCGGCACGCCGTCGAGCGAACTGGACTGTGCGAGTGTCGGCACCGGCCAGGCGTGCGCCGCGACGTTAATGTTCACGAGGGGAGACACAGGCTTGCCGGTCAGGCCCATGCCGACTCCGATGGGATCCGCGAGTAGCGACTCAGTCGTTCCAAAGTGGCCCGTGTTGCGTGCGGAGGCGGCGCCGACCGAAACGGTCGCGCTCATCGCATCGCTGCCTGACGCGTCCACGCCGTCGCTGTTGCCGGAGGAGCTCATTAACCCCTCGAGAAACACAATTGCTGCGGCGTACTTGCTGGGGGGTAGCTGATCCATCAACTTACCGAGCCGACGTGCGGTGTCCGCCTTCAGCGTGGCAGACAGCGGGGAGGTGACGAGGCCACCACTCCCACCAACACCGGACGACAGCGTCGTGCCCTGTCTGGACGAACCTGAGGTGTCGGCGTTGCTGTGGTCGTTATTAGTATTCGTGACGCTACTCACCTCTTTCCTCTCCTCCTCCGCCTTCCCCTGCATCAGCGAGGAATGGCAGAACGTCGTGGGGCGTTCGGCCGGCGGCGTCTCCACCCGAACATCAGTGCCGCAGCTCGGGGTGGCCGCCCTCGACGCGGCGAGGCTGGCGGTCGCGGTGCACGGCAAGCTGTCACTCACACCGCCAACCCCAACCCCATCCCCTGTCGCAACACAGATGGGGAGCCGACTGGCGCTGCTCATCGTGCTGACCCCGTGCGAGCCTATTTTGGGGAAATCGGCCAGCTGCAGGTTTGGCGCTGTCTTCCAGTTGCCCGTCACACCGATACTGCCGGACTCATGCGGAGTCAGAAACCGCAGCGGAGCCAAAGCGGCGGTGGACGGCGTCATGGGGTGATCGCCGTGACGGGCCATCGCAGCCGTCGCGGCGGAGGCAGCGCTGCTGCGGTGACCAAAACTGTTGTTGGTCGGCACACCACGGCGCCCAAAGCTAGAGTTGGTGACGCCGTTGCCGCCGACCATGTCAGCCAACATCGGGGTGGGGAGAAGGTTGAAACCGCCGGTTGTGGCACGAGGGGCATAGGGAGGGAACGGCGCGTACGGGTTGCTCGCCGCATTCCCGAGTCCTCCTGAGGCAACAGCGGCAGCGGAGGTCGCCGTGTTGCTGGTACTTGTTGGCCCCCCAACGTTGGTGCCCCCACCGAGGCTGCTGACGAGGTAGCCGCCAGCTGAGTTGCTTTGCCGGGGCGGGGTCGCCGTTCGTGAAAGAACGCCGGAGGGGATATTAAGCGGCGGTGCCCCGAGGAAGGAAGGCTGGCTAGTGATGGCACCCGCGGTGGTACGGTAGTCGATGACTTCGTTCGTGTGCCGATCCACAGCGAGCAGAGGTGAGAACATCGCAAAATTGGCTGCATCGCCACTTCCGTTGCCGCTGCTGCTGCTGCTGCTGCTGCTGCTCGCCTTTCTGTTCTCTTCGCTGCCGTTCTCCGCCAAAGCCGATCTTTTCTTGGAAGCGACATTCGTAGCAGCGTGTTGATCCGCTGTCGTGCTGACGTTGGGGCTTTGTTCGGCGGTAGAGGAGCGCGGTGTTTGGAACTCCCACGAGAGCGGCGAGTGCGGCTTGTGGCCTGCCTCCTTTTCCAAGACCGCCATCGCCGGTGTATCGGGTTCGGGGGAGAGGGTCGATGGAAGCGATGCCGCGGACACGACACTGCCCTGCGCCGTGGTGCCTTTGGTCATCGCCGCCGCGTAGGAGGAGGAGTCAAGAGTGGGGCTGGTGCTCCCGGAGGGAATCAAAGCCACATGCCGATCGGGCGGGCTCGTCGTGCTGGGCACTGTCGTGGTCGTGTGATTTGGTTCATCGCTGTCTGGGGCGGACAGCAATGAGGAGGAGCGCAGTGGCGAGCGACCGCGGTGGCGCGCGTCGTGCAAGTCGCCGCTGCCCTTGTTCGACACGGTGGAAGAGGGCGCGTTGGTTGTGCGTGCCGACGAGAGTTCCAGGTGTGCCCAGCCCCCACCGTTGATGTGCGGCGCGTCAAAGAAGGAGGCCGATGACGAGGACGAGGAGGCCGACTTCGCAGCCGTGTCTGCTGTGCCGTCTGTCTCGAGCGCAGGCCCAGCACTGCCGCCTTCGTCGCTCTGTTTTCGTGCTCTTGTCTTTTCCTTCTCCTCGCTCGCCTGGTGCAGAAAGGCGGCTTCCGCCATGTCTACCAGCATTTTCGCACGCTTCGCCTTCTCCGCGTCCGTCATGATCGAAGCCTCCGCCGGGGACATCGTTTTCATGATGGACAGGTTCGGCGACGAGGAGTGCGGACTGCTATGACGCGAGTGCAGGTGCTGCGCCGCCTTGGTGGGTGTCGGCGCCGGCGAGGGGGAGGAGGCGCCGCTGCGCGCGTTGCTCACCGGACTCGCCATCGAGCGCGTTCCGCGACGTGGCGGCTCGTGCTTCCCTGTCGCTGTCGCTGTTGCTGTTCCCCGCCGGGCATTGCCGCTGCCGCCGCGCTCGTTCTTCTTCTTTCGCTGTCGCCCCTCGCACTTTCCCCCGTCCGTTGCACCGGTATTACGGCGGCCAACGCCTTTGCGCTCCGCTCCCGTCTGCGCCTTCGCTGCGGCCTCCATCAGCGTTGGCTGCTCCGATGTCATGACGATGAGCTTCGGCGGGGCGAGGTCGAGCCGCGAGGAGGTGTCGGATGCCGTGTTGTCGTCGTCGTCTTTTCCGGGCTCGCCCTGTGCGTCGTTGGTCGCGGAGCTCGCGCGGGAGTAGGGAGTACGCTTTCGCACCGAGGCTGCTGCGGGTGCGGGTGCGGTGGGCGGTCCTGTTGACCCGCCTTGCGGGGCACCTCCCATGGTGGAGGCTTGTAGCGAGGTGGTGTTCGACGACCCTGGGTCCACGTTGGGTGCACTGCTGTGGTTGCTGAGGGCGTCGCTCATGGAGCTGCTGGGTCCGATGCCGTAGCTGCGCGTGCTCTCCCGCTCTGGAGAGAGCGCGATGCCCGTGGCCGGCGCGCTGGATACGTTGACCAAGTCGGCGTCCATGGAGCCGCTTCCTTGGTGACCGTCCTCATCGTCGTCCTCGTCCTCCTCGCTCACAAGCCGGTCTGCCAGCCAGTCGCGCGTAAAGGCGCGCGGATCGACAGGCTTGGCCGCCATCAGCGAGAGGGAGAGCTGCGCCATCAGTGCCGGGATTTTGAAGGTGTCAAGGTATGCTTCATCGCTGAGAAGGTGCGCCGCCACCGACACGGGGAGAGCGGAGGACTGGAGGGAGTTGCCCAGTGCCGAGGCCGAGCCAACGGTGTGGAGGTGCTGGTGCGGGTGTTGATGGTGTGACCGTGGTGCATGGCGCGCTCGCGGACTCGCCGCGGCCACCGCTGGGGAGTTCGCCCGCCGCGTCGCCACGGCCGGCAGCTCATTCGACGCCGATACCACCGATGAGGCCGTGGCGAGGTCGCCGGTGCTGGCCGAGTGCAGATTCGAGCGTCGCCGCGACAGCTCGGGTGTGTCGCGGGCGTCCCTCTCCGATGTGGAGGAGGGCACGTTGGTCGGCGGAAGCAACGAGGACAAGTCGTCGCCGCCGACCGGGGCTGACGCGGCGGTCAGCGTGCTTTTATGCAGCGGCGGCCGCGCCCCACCGACGAGGCGGCGACGGCGGCGCAGCTTCCGTCGATCCTCGCTGGAGGGGTCGTTATTCGAGCTGCTGGCCTCCGTGTTGGTCGACGCGCTGCGCTGCGTGACCGGTACGTCCGATCCCAAAATAGCCTGCAGGGCGGCCACCGACAGCTCGGAAGCCGTGGTGGTGTTGATGTTGAGGCTCTGCCCCTCCGCGGAAAGAAACGGGTTCGCAGCGACGGAGGCAACCGCGGAGGGGACGGCGGAGGAGGCGAGTTTGACGTCTGCGGTGACGGCCGTAGTAAACAGCCTCGGTTCTTCCCGGCTGGTGGGGCTGCGCGCATCCGTCTTGGCTGAAGATGCCGTCGTCGTCGTCGGCGCAGTTGAGTTGGAGGCGGTGTGTATGGGCACCCTGCGCTGCGTCGCCTTCTTTTTAAAGTCGACGTGCTCGGTGAAGATGTCATCGTCGCTGCTACTCCCGTTGCTGCTGTCGTCGTTGGAGTCGGACATATTCGCTACGGTTCTTTTGTGTGTACTTTATCTGTTTCGGCGTTTGATGTATCTTCAGAACAGAGAACTAAAAGAGTAGCGTTAGTTAAGTGAGGGACACGCGCGGTACAGTAAAACAAGAAAGAAAAAAAACCAAAAGGGTGGTTAAGCGACTGCACCGCGAAGTGTATATACATGTATGTACACGGGGTAGAAACAAACAAACAAACAAGATAAAAGAATATACAGAAAGCGGCAGCGAAAAAACAAATTAATGTACTCCGTTAGGTGCGACTGCCGAACAACGCCAGAGGCTGCAACTTGATAACGGCAACAACAAAGGCCCCCCAAAAAAATAAAGGAGGAAGAAAGGAGTGCGTTGTGTATTGCACTCGGTGAGGGAGGAGAAGGAACAGACTAGTAAGAAAGATAACGCACACGGCAAAGTTGTCTGCGTGAGGTGGTGATGAGAGACGTACAGCAGAATACACGCACACACCCACACATAACCTTCGACAACAGTAAAACGATTGGATCCGCTGCAAATGAAAACAACAACAGCCAAAAAGACGACGAAGAGAACAAAAACACGGGTGAGGCCCCCCGTTCCACCACACAACCACACCGATAAAAAGACTCCGGGAAAGATACACCGATTGCGTCAACTCGAAATAAAATAAAAAAAACCAAATAAAAAAGTTCAAAAGCGCTAGAGATGATGATGATAATAATAATAAAGGGGTTGAAAAGAACACTAGTAGTAGCAATGCCTCCAAGAAAACAAAAACAACCTACGGAGACGACAGGGCAAATAGTCCTCAAAAGGAATCTCGCTCACAGATACAATACGAGAAAAAATATTAGTGGTTGATCGGCCTGAAAAAACAACAACAACAACAACGAAGAGAGAGGGAGAGAGGATTGACTCTGTCGTACCGAACACACACGCACAGGCAAAGCGTTGTTTTTCTTTTCCTCTCCTTCTTTTTTCCTTTTCTTTAACGACAACCTTGGAAGCAAAGCAGAGAGGTAAAACACCAAGTCAACAAGAGCAAAAACAAAAAACACACACAATCAGCGTAAATCAGGTTAATCCTTTTCTTACGCCTTACTCGCTAGCGAAAGAAACGAAAAACAATAAAATAAACAGGTCAAATGACGGCACGCGCGTGAAAGCTGATGGAATGTCAGTACGCAACGGCGAAAACAGACTCTCACACACACTCGAAAAGGGAGAAGAGAGCCAAGACAATGACACGAGAATAGCCAGCTTAAGAAAAACAAAAACAAAATCAAAAAAAAGATAATATAAGATAATAGCGTAGCCTTCGATATCGACAGAGGCAGGAGCATGAAGGAAGAAATGAATAAACAACAAACAAATAACGAAGGTAGAGAAGAAGACGTGATCGACTTTTCAAAGGAAGGCGGCGAGTGGGTACAACAAAGGAAAAGAAGGAGAGTGTTGGAGCGAGGTGGCAACCCTCCCCCCCACACACACGCGTCAGCAACGCTTTGAGGGAGCAAAACGTTGCTGTGTACACCAAAAAAAAAGGAAAAGAAACAAAAGGGGGGAAAGAGAGAAAACAACAACAACAAAGAATCTAACAAAGCAGTGTAGGCGTTATTGCCCAGTACGAATGAAAGGACGATCGAGCGTAGCACTTCCAACAAACCAACAAAAGAAAAGTCAACACAGGAAAAGAGGAAAGAAGAAGAAAGGGTGTGCAAAAGAGTGACAGAAAGGAGAAGAGAATCTGCTTTGTCGCTTCTCGTTCCTCTGTGTGTGTGTGTGTGTGTGTGTGCGTGTGTGTGCGTGTGTGTGCGTGTGCGTGCGATTGCGACTGCACTGAAAGATGTACGGATGCTTGTGTTTTCACTAACGGCAGGAAAACCGCAAACAGAAGAAAATGAGCTATTGTTCACTTGCCTTTTTATTTCTTTTCTTTCTTTCTTTCTGGTAGAAGGAGATGACCGAAAGAGAGCCGTCGAAGAGTGTCAGAGCTGCGGTGGAACACCAGGGGAGGTGAGACTGTGTTCAGGTTGCGCCGTGGTTTTGGTCGACGACAAAAACAACAACCAAATGAAAACCCCCAAAAACAAGTAATGCAGGCTCGTTAGAAAAAAAGCAAACGTACCCGAAAATCGTGAAGCGCACGAATAACTCAAAACCTCAAACACCAAACAACAACTACAAACACGGATTTCTAAATAATCTCCTTTGCGGCCAGATGCGTGCGAGAGGTGGCGACGGCCGAGTTTGTGTTGGTTGCACCACGAATGAAGAAGGCGCACACGCAGCGACATGCGATGTTGCGTGCAGCGACAGGAAAAAAAAACGCAGCAGAAAATATTCAAGATGAGACAAGAGAAGAGAAGGAAAGCAGTGAGGAATTGATATATATATTTCTCTATTAGTCGGCTGGCCACATGTCTGCGGAGACAATCCACAGCCAAGCCACCATCCCTGCAGAGGAGGAAGAGCGGGGGATGGATGGGTGCGCGGCGTTGTCAGCGGATTGGTTCTCAAGGGATGGACGGGGCGACGGCTCGTGCGCACGCAAAGAGACGGCAGTTGAGCCATGAGCTCAAAATCAGCTTCCCCGACTGGCGGCAAGCTGTCGAGCCTTGCGTTGGTGCCAATCACCGTCGCAATTACTATTAATACTCTTATTATTACTTTTTGGCTTTCACAATTCATGAGAAATAGTGTCCGTCGTTCCATCCAAAAAATGAGGCGAGCTGAAAACAAACAACCACAAACGGTTTTTTTAAAGTTAAAACCAATTGTCTTCGCTGGCGAAAAATAAAACTCTAAAAGGGAGAGAGAGAGAAACAACAGTGGTGCTTTCAGAGATGATACTCGAGCGTTTGCGTAAAATAATAAAAGTAGTTGTAGTAATAATAATAAAAAAGATGGGATCAACAACAGGGAGTAAAAGAAAGAACCACAACAAGAAGAAAAAAATAATCAAAATCTACATTGTATTTCGTACTCACCATATATTTATATGTAGCCGTGGGGCTTGGGTGGAGAGCTGGACCTTCATTACTGTAAAAGAAGAGAAGTCAAGAGAAAAACATAGGAAGACAGGAAGAGAAGAGTTCAGAAGAAAAATATAACAAAAAAATCAGGAGTACTACCAAATTACCTGAACAAATGAAAGGAGGGAGATTTGCATCCCGCAGTCCACAGGAAGCATCAAGACCGCCTGCTCATGAGCCCATCTCTCTTTATCTCCTAGCGATTGCATAAATATTGCCATTGCAGAAGTTACAGAAGAAAAACAAAAAACAAAAACAAATAAACAACAGAAAGAAAAGAAAAAAAACGAGCTGC
This sequence comes from Leptomonas pyrrhocoris, assembly GCF_001293395.1. Lineage (NCBI taxonomy): Eukaryota > Euglenozoa > Kinetoplastea > Trypanosomatida > Trypanosomatidae > Leptomonas > Leptomonas pyrrhocoris. Next base: position 414,919 of record NW_015438381.1, read on the forward strand.
ACACGGATAAACGAATGCGTCGTCCCACGCATGATACACAGGAGCACTAGAGAACAGTGATATTAATAATAGTAATAGTAAACAACCATTAAAAAAAGAATTTAGAAGGAGGAGGCAATTCAGAAAATCACCGAGTAGAATGCTCCGACCAGAATGAAGAGGAGGAGCGGCAAGACGTCACGCCACGACTCGGGACTCCGCCACTAGTCCAAGCAAGCAACGCTTGCCAGGAAAAAAAAAGGTGATATAAACAAGGGCCCAGATTGAAATAAAACAATCACAGCAGTAACGACAGCTAACAGTAATAATAGTGGTAGCAGTACTACAACTAGCAATAGTATTTCGGAATATATATAGCGGAGATCATTAATGGTAAAGGCAACAAAGAAGAAAAGAAACGAGAATCATCTCAAATTTTGAAATGAATAAGAACGGATTTCTTGGCTCTTGGCCTTTTTTTTGGTTGCTGCATTCCCCGTCTCCCACCCCCACCCCCGAATGCAGCAGTGGTCGCCATCATCGAGGAGACGAGTCAACAGCAAAACAGTAAAAGCTTGATCACCGCATCCTTTTTCTTTTTCCCTTTTTGCGAAGCGCAAAGGACAGCGAGTAAGAAGAAAAGAGAAAGCACACAAAACAAACAACAGAAAGGAGAGACCGCCATAAGTTCTTCCTTTGCATGGCCGCAGCTGATACATATATATATATATATATATATATATATACGTGTGTGTGCGGGATGGGCGTCGGGTGAAGAAGTGCACGACGACGAAGAGGGCGAAGAGAGAGAGAGAAAGAAAGAGAGAAAAAAGAAAAGCAGCAACAAACACACACTAAGCAAGCGTAAGGAGGGAATATATATATATATTGCTTTCACTTTATTATTAAAACACCAACGACGTTGAAGCGATAAAGTGACAGAAGACAATAAGCAAACAGGAGAAGACAGAAAGGAAAAGGCGAGCCAGGAAAACACACAGAAGTGACGATGAAATAAACCAACAACAGAAAACAAAGGGAGGGAGAGAGAGAGAGAGAGAGGAATGTGAGGATCTCACATCAGCGCTGAAGTGAAATGAGCAAAGAAAAGAGGAGAGTTTTTTTTTTAGTAGCTTATATATATATATGTCAAAAAAACGATCGCATGATCTCAGTTATTATTAAATCTCTAAGTCGCGATAGTAGGTGGTGACACCCACTTCAACGGACTACAGAAGCAAAACACAAACAAAAACAACAACAAAATGAAAATAAAGAGAAGAAGAAAGACAGAAAATGCAGTAAGTGTCGTTGCTGCTCATTTTCCGCCTCCTTGTTTTTTTTATTTTATAGAGAGTAGAAGAAGAGGTCGCACAAGTCAAAGAGAACGGCTTTGACTGTTGTTGACTGTTTCGCTGATGAATCCTTTACAGGGAAAACACCCAGAGAAAGAGGCAAATAAAATAATAACAATTAAAAAAGAAAGCGATAATACAGTTCAAGACGTTTTGGGCTCACGCAAATGATATACATGTGTGTACGTTTATCGGAAGGGGAGGCAATATATCTGCATAAATATGTATGCATACATGTATATATCCAGCAGAAAAGAAAATAGTCATGGTAGCGATCCAATAACGAATTTACTCAACATGAGGAAGAGCTCTGTGCGCTTTCCGTGCGTGCGCCGCAGAGCTGAACAGAGGGGATAAACAAAACAATCATCCAAAACAGACCCGTTAGCAATAATTCAATTTTATATATATATAGGGAGTATTCAATTGGGAGAATAAAAAGGGAGAGCCCGAAAAGGCCTGTTGCTTTGATCGGAGCGTCGCACACATCCAAGAGAGAAAGCAACAACAGCAACCGATAGCATGTGCTGCGAAGGGTGACGAAGCGCCGTAGGAGAAAAGGAAGTGTGCTTCATTGCTGGCCAAGAGGCGCTCCTTCACAGCTTCATCGTAGCAAAAAAGAAAGAAAGAAGACATCATCGACCGCTTTCTTCACAAACTCCGATAAGGAAGAGTGAGAGAGAGCGAGAGAGAGAGAGAGAAAACCAAAAGGGGTAGCTTGTCAGCAACATAATAGTAGTAGTAATAGGAAGATGAATAAATGCGTACACGGGGAAAACAAACATCAGCAACAGCACAAGCGATTACGTACAACGTGAGGAGTCGGAAAATCGACTTCCTACTCTTTGTTCCCTCCTCCTTTCTCTCCCAACACGACGTCTGCAGTTCGTGATGCTCAAAACGCGGCCCCGCCAGCGTGCGGTGTCAGACTGCCTTTCCTCGGCGGCGGATTATGCAGGCCCCGGTGATGGGATGAGGTGGCATTCGATGAAAGGAACAGGGCGCTCTGCGGCATCGTCGGCACGCCACCTAACTGCGCCGTGAAACCAGGAGCAGTGGCAGCTGGCTGGGACTGCCCCTGCTGCTGCTGCTGCTGGGAGGGCAGAGTAGTAGAGCAAGGCTGCACGGCCGGGTCACCGTGTGTGACGGGCCCGGAAAGCGGAAAGGCCATGGCTACACCGCCTGGCACCGTGGGAGGCTGCACCAGCATCGGCACACCGTTCGCCACGGTGTAGTAGAGAACCTTTCCAGGCGCGACGGGCACCATGGACGGGTGCGCCGAGGCGGAACGCGGAGAGGGAGATCCGACCAGCTGCTGCTGCTGTTGCTGTTGGAGGGAGAACGGAGGAGAATGCGGTGGGTTCGCCTGCTGGGCCTCCGTTGGGTACGGCGAGTACGCCACACCCGTAGGGAGGCGCTGGGGTGGGGTGGGAATACGAGGATCCACGGGCACGTACATTGCATTGGCGGAGGTTCCCGAGAAGGCAGGTGCCTGTTCGGGCAGGGATCCCGCAGTGGTCGCGACGTTGTTGCTGTCGAGAAGCGTGCAGGATGAGTTCATTGGCTGCGACGCGCGCCTGTTCTCCGTGTCCGCAGTGTGCGTCACGACTCCCCGCGCGCCCGTCAGCGGGTGTGAAGTCATCATCTTTTCAACGGTGAAACGCGAGGCGACGGTGACGGGGACGGCAGCGGCTTTGACGCCGCCATCGATGCTCCGCCGGTGCGTCTCGCCATCGCCGCTGCTGCTGTTGTCGTCATCGTCTGCGTCGAGCATATCCGTGCCGCGTAGTAAGTAATGCGGGGTCGTGCCGGCCACGCGGTCCGTGCTGGCCCACTCCACGCCGGGCTGTAGCGCCCAGTGCAGCGGCGATGGGGGTGCCCGCTGCGCGTCTGCCGGGTCCTCCTGCGGTATTGTCGCTCTTCGCTTTAGCAGCGGCGCATTCGCCGTGGCGCCGGTTGTTGGCGCAGAGACCGACAGCTTCTGCTCCGTCAGCGACCGTGGGCCCCCGCGACCGAGCTGCGTGAGGGAGTCACCCGCCGCCCCAAGGTTGTCCGCTGTGTGTGGGGACAGCGAGGCGGCCGACGTGGGTCGTTTGGCGGCAGCAGCTGCCGTACCGCATCGACCATCTCTGCCACTTACAACCCCTTGCGACGGGTGGTCGGGCCCCCAGATGGAGTGCGTCGAGAAGAGCTGTGTCATGGCCGGTGCATCGCTGTTGTGGCTCTCGTTGGCTGTGCTGTGCTGCGGATGTGGTGGGTTGTGCAGGCCGTTGTAGCTGTACGCGACTGGTCCGCTGGCGGAAGAGGTCTTGAGCGGAGCGCTCTGCGCCAGCGTTCCACTGCGGCTAGCGAAGTCGTTCGCGCTCGTGATGGTGAGCGCCGGGCCGAGAAGGGACGCGGTGGAGGCCGGCGCCACACCCGTCACGTGCTGCGGACCGCCATGCTGATCCAACCCACGTAGTTGATCCGGCAGAGGAGGGTTGAAGACGGCCGTAGAGCTGTTGTTGCTGGTGTTGCCGTTGATCTGCGGCGAGGCGGCGACGGCGGCCATGGAGGGAAGAGAAGCAGCAGTGGCGCTCTGCCATAAAGATGCGTTCACCGACAATTGCGACTTGGCGGATGCTGCTGCTGCTGCTGCGGCAGCGCTTTCGCCCGAAGCTGCCGATCTGTTCGGCTGCGGCCCCACGAACGACGGTGCGTGGCTCGCGCCAAACATGCTGGGCTGAGGGACGAGGTGCAGCACGTTGGCGCCCTCCACACCTGAGACCCACGCTGCACCTTTGCCGTTAACGCTGTTGCTGCTGTTCATGGAGCCCGACAGGACCACCCGGCTCGGGTCGAAGTACTGAGGCGCGCCTGCCGACATCATCAGAGGGGCACTACTGCCGCAGACGTTGCTGTTGCTGCTGAGATTCATGTGTGGGTGCGGCGGCGGTGGCGGTGGCGGTGGAGGTGGAGGTGGAGGGCCGCGGTAGACGATCCCAGATGGTAGCTCATTCAACGACGAGGACGGCACGTAGGAGACGGCCATGCTCGGCTTGCCGACGTAGCTGTTGCTGCTGTGGTTACTGCTACCTACTCTGCCGGTGCCGACCATCTGACCCTGGACGTAGTAAGGCGGCGCGTCCGCACCAACGTCGCTGTCGTTGTAGGCTCCCTGCGGCACGATAAGTGGGATGGCACCGGCAGCGTAGGCGCCGATGTTGCCGGCGAGCGCGGCGTCGGGTGGGGGTACCATGTACGGCAAGAAGGTACCGTTGTTGGCCATGAAGAAAGGCGGTGCAACTGGATTGCTCTGCATGCGTGCCCCACCTCGAAACACCGCGTTACCGTCGAAGCCATTGTCCCTCCCACCACCGCCATTGCCTGCATAATATGTGTTGCTGCTGTTGCCTTGCTGAAAGCCGCTTTTGTCGAGGCGGCCGGTGATGTACGGTTGATTGCTTGCGTTGTTGAGGCGTTGATTGAGTACGTTGCCGTAGCCGCCGATGTTGCCGGCGCTGTGGTGCATACTGGACATCGACGTGTTGCCCTGCCTGGCTTTGGTCCCTCCACCTCCACCGCCACCGCCGCCTGCCAGCACCGACGCGCGCTCCGCCGGCGTGAGGGTGGTGGTCGACGCAGCGTTCGAGGAGACGGCCCGCACGCCGATCAGCATGGTGCCGTAGCGGCTCTGGAACAACGCGTACTTGCGTCCATCTTGGTTCACAAAGAGTGGACGGTGGGTCCAGTACTCGGCCGGCAGGGCGCGCGCCTCCTCCGTCTCCGCCTGCAGCGCCCGCACGTGCTCAAGCAGACGGCCAGTGTGCACGCCGAGGTAGCGCGAGGCGCCGTCGGCGTCCATCTTGCGCCAGTGTGCGATCAGCATATCCTTGTTCTGCAGCACGTGCCGCAGTTGATCACACTCGTCCTTCAGCTTGTATTTCACCCAGCTGCCGGTGGGGAGGCACGTCGGGCAGTGGAAGAAGGAGCTGGCCCACATCGTTGCCTGCCGCACCAGCGCAGGGTCCAATGTGATCAGCACGGCAGAGTTGGGGGAGAGGGGGTAGCGCGCGAGACTTGTGCGGTCGGGCGCCTCGTTGCCGCGGTCGTGGGGAAGTGTGGACGAGTCCGCGGTGCTGTCTGAGGTGGTGGAGGTGGCCGTGGCGCTCTTCGGCACGCGCTCCGCCTTGCCAGCCTCGTTGTGCGCCTTGAGCGTTGTCACAGGGGTCGTGGCGAACAGCATTGGCTTAAAGGACGGCGTCTCGGCCAGGCCGGGCAGGTCTATCAGCTCCATCTTCGTCAGGCGCTGGTCCAGTACGATCTGGCAGTGCAAGAACGCAAAGTTCTCCGTCAGCGATTTCAAGGCGGAGTAGTTGTTGCTGGCGGTTTCAATCAGAACCACAATTTTCTCCATGCGGCGGCAGAAGGCAACGGTGATGGCGTCCTCATCGGTTTGGTCCAGTGGGAGGGAGGCAGGGAACGACGACGACAACATCTGCTGCTGCTGCTGCTGCTGCTGCTGTGTCGCGGGAGGTGGAAGACCGCTCGGTAAGCTGCCGGGGAGGCCGCCCTGTGAGCCGGCTATCGAACCGGGCAGCAGCAGCGGCGGGCTCCCGGCAGAGCCTGGCAGCGAGTCAGGGATCATTACCGCGGATGGCGTTGTCGGAACGCCGTTCAGCATCAACCCACCTTGCGGGTATAAAAGAACGTGCTGACCGCTGCCAAAGGAGGAGGCGGGGTCGTGCAGCGGCGAGCGCAGGAGCGACGGCGAGGTGCCACAGCAGGCCGCAGCCGCCACCGCGTTGGCCGATGCCGAGGCACTCGCCACAAAGCTGTGCTCCGCGGTAGACCCGTTGTGCGAGGCGCGGCCGAGGCTATTGATCGAGGACGGCCGCCGCGGCGGCTCGTTCGAAGCGGCGTTGATGTAGTGTGTCGGCTTGTAAATCCCACGCGGGATCGCCGGGAGGGGGACTTCGAGCAGGGGATCGAAGTACGGCAGCTGCACGCCGTCCGCTGACACTGCTTGGGCACCCAACACAGTGCTGCTCGTGTGCGGGATGGCCAGGACGCCCTGCAGGTAGTACATCATCTGTGTGTCCACGTCAGACATGGGCTGTTCTTGCTGCTGCTGCCGGCGCACAAGCTGATCGAGTCTCGCCTGTAGGAGGTGGCGGCGACCGACGGTGTGAAATTGTTGACGCAGCATGACGGCGGCGAGTACAAGGACGCGCTCCAGCGTGCGGTCCCCCGCCGAGGTGAGGATGGCGGTATTCAAATACATGGTCGACCTCGTTTCCTTAGCGCCCTCCGCCGCGTTCTTCTTCTTCAGCTCCTCGTCCAGCGCCGCCTCCGCGGGGGTGGTGGTGCGCTTCACGACTTTAAACGCGTCCTGCATGGCGGGGGTCATAAGACCAAAATAACCGATGATGTTCACGACCCGACCCTCCAGTGAGAAGGCACCGTCGCGCTCTTTGCTGTCCGGGTAGGCGAGACACAACGCACACGGCACAGGGAGAAAAGGACGCCGTGCGTCCCCGCCGCGCCCCGCTTTAGCTCCGGCAGCGGTGGACGACGGGGTCGACTCCCCCACGCCACCATCACCACCGCCGCGGTGGGCATCGCTGATCGGGTCCGCCGCCAGGAGGTCGTCGTTCGTGTCGAAGAGGGTTTCCTCGACGAGCGCCAAGAAGCGGTCGAGGTCGTCCTCGGAGAAGTTATCGTGCGGCATCACACTCCAGTACTCGCGCCGGAGCAGCTCCTCCTCGTGCAATGCAGTTCTGCTGTCTCTCCTCGGCCCTTTCATTTCTTCATCGTCGGCCACCGTGGCCGTCGTCGTCGTCGTCGTAGTAGCAGAAGACGGTGTCACAGGTGATGCGGCGCTGTTCAACGTTCGTTTCGCCTTCTCAAAACCGGCGGCGTGACTGCCGGAGTGGTTAGGCGAGGCACTCGCCGCTTGTTCATGCGTCGACGACGTGGCGGTGGACGGCTTACTCCTCCCCTCCGACGCCGAGTTTTCCTTGTCAGCGTCCCTGCGGAGGAGGCTGTCCATGATGTTGTCCACGGCCCGCCCATTCGCGTAGAGCACCGCCGGATCGCGACGCATGAGAAGAAGCTGCTGACGAAGCTGATGGCGCAGCCGATCTCGCGCTGCGGCGGTCGGGGAAGGCGACGTGGACGAGTACGTGCCGGTTGTGCCGTCCGCCGCCCCCTCCGCTGTGGCGTCGCTACCAAAATAGTACTTCGTAAGAGGCACCATCCCCACCTCGTAGCTTCCACGGAAGTACGAGAAGAGCGAGGTGGACTCGCGAGAGGGTACAGCTCCCATTTTCCTTCTTTTTATTTGCAGGAAATAATAATAATAATAAGATCGAATGTACCGTCGTACACCACCTTTTGCTCAGAACGTACTGTTGTTATCTGTATATATGTATTTATATAGATGCTTTTCAATTTCCCTGTTCTCTCGTGTTGCTGCGGATAGCAGGTGAGGTGAAGAACGACGACCACACACACACACACAGACACTTCTTGACTGTTTTTGTTTTCTTCTCTCTTTTACTCGTATTGCGGTACGAACTCTCAGGGCACACACACGCGGCCTATGCTGCTGAGCGAGGAAGGGGGAGGGAGGGGGGTGCAATAGAACGAGGAAGAAAGGCGGAGAGGGAGAGAACAACAGCGAAAACAATAATAATAATGATAATAAAACACAGCAACAACGACGCAGGCGCCGTCACCACACACGCAAAAGACCGTTGCGGAGCCTCACCGGAAAAAAATGGACGGTATGAGAGACAAGGAGAAGACGAAAGTAACCACTAATTGAAACGGTCTCGGATACCTACACGAGTAATAACAAATATAATACTAATAAACACTGTAAGAGAGAAATAGGGAGCAAGGCAGAGATGAGCAAAAAAAGTAAAGAAAAAAATTGCGTGGGAGAGCGAATCCGCAACCGCACACACACACACACACACAAACAAACGCTTCAGGCCGATTCGACGCAGCGCTCACGTGAAAGGAGACAGAAGGAAGAGGAGGGGGGGGGAGGAGGAGGAAGGAGGAAGGATTTATTAACGCAAAAAACAAGAAGAGAAAATACAGTAAGAAAGGAGTTAGCGCTATCAGGGGAATATTTATGGATTATAGATAGATAGATATCTAGATAAGCAAGAGATCACTATACGGTGACAACCAAAATAATAATAATGGTAAACAAGAAAGAAAGGAAAAAAGGTCTTGCCTCTTCGTTGCCCAAAAAACACCGTGCGGGGGAAGGCGTAAAAGACAGCGCGTAGGGCGAAAGAAAAAACCCAAATGCGTTAGAGGTGTGCGTTTTCTCCTCTTCTCTTTCAAACACACGCACACACACACTCTCACAGAAAACAGATGGCAACCTCAGGTGAGGCAGGTATTGTGTAACTTTTGATAAGCTGTGAGTGGCTGACAGAAGACACGACACACAACAGAAAAGAAGAGGAAGAAGAGACAAGAAGGAGGCGGGCAGCTGAAGCAACAACACGAGCGTAGCAATTAGAGAAAGAGAACAACAGGAAAAGCGTAGAAGAAATAGGAGAGAGAGAAAGTCAGCAAACCGACACACACACGCACACACACCCAACACAGTGAAGAGGAGAAAATACAAATGCTAACTCAAAAGGTTCGAAAGGAAAAAAAGAGTGTACGGCCTTGTCGGTTGTTGCTGGTTGTGGATGTTGCGTGTTCTGAAGGCGTTAAACGAGACGCCGAGAAAAGGAAATAAACGACACCGCAAACACGGCGGGCGGGAGTTGCAGGTGAGGAGACAAGTATTGTGCTTTGCTTGCTTTTGCTTTTGTCGCCGTGGAAACAGGTGATTACGTCAAAAAGAGATAAGAGGAAAAATAATAGTGAAAAGGAAACCGATGCCGATTCTCCCACAATACAAACAAAGCAAACGTTGCCTACAGCAAGTTTGCAGTCGAATTCTCTAGCTCAAGGAGCACCGCCTCCAATAAAGGGAACAGGTTTTTTTTTTTAAAGGTGCTGGCTATTAAATCTGTGTAAAATAATAATAAAAAGAGGCGTTTAATTTCATGTAGCAGTTGAAAGAGTTTCGCCTGATGTGCGTCAACACGTGTTGGGGGGGGGGGGAAGTGTTCTCCCTTGCGCCCTCTCGAGGAGCCTCCTGCTTTCCTTCTTGGATACCTTAGAGTAAGGGAGGCGAAAGCGAACTATAAAAGAGAAAAGAGAAATGGAAAAAAAATCCGACTAGTCTCTTGACTTCTATTATCTTCTTTTTCCGCTTCGCGCTATTACACCGTCGTCACCACAGTCTGGCGCACTCGCTTGCCGTCTCCGTGCCGGAGAAAGACAACCACCGATGTGTGAAAGCAGAGACAACACACAAACAGACAACACCAAAAATATGTCAAACGAACAGAAGTAAGTATGATCCGCTGGTGCGTGAATATCGTACCCGAAGCAACTCGACCGCCCCCACACAGGAGCCCGTCGGCCAATACGTGAAAGAGGCGAAGAGAGAGAAGGGGAGGGAGGAGATCGAGCTGAATCGCAGAAAGGCAATGGCGGGCAGAGAGATAAAATACAAAACGCACACACGAGCTTCTGTGCGATCAGAAGAAAAGGTCTCTTTATTTTTTTTTTATGTCTAGAGAGCGTGCAGCAGAAACAACAACATCAGCGTGGGAACTCAACTTCACTTGCTGAGCTACAGTAAGAAGAAAATATGGGAGAGAGGAGAAGGGAGAGAGAGGACAACAGGATGAGCAGGGCAAGGTTTGCGCTGGCTATAAACCACAACGAAAAGAGAAGAGGAAGTTTCAACGAACACGCGCAAAAAAATGATCTGGCCAGTGTACGTATCAGTGGCTCACATACAGGTCCGAGTACGGTATCGGCTACTACTACGCACGCTACGTTGTGTTTCAATCCGCGCTGTTGTGGAGAGGACAAGGCACAACGAAAAAAAAATAAACGCAGAGACGCCACACACAATGGGTTCCCGGTGTGTGAAGCGGTCTTTTGCCCTTCGTGGGTGTCGGTATGAATGCGAAGGAGAAAGCACAGAACTGCTATTCAAAAAGGTATTTCTGAAACCCTTTGGACAAGAGTTCTGCTTTCCCTACTCGTCTAGAGAAGAAGGAAGATACACACGCACACACACGAAAGGAAAGGCTTCGAAAAAGCGGAGTACTGACGTCAGTTTGGTGAGTCAGCAAAGAACAAAAAAATGGAGAAATAAGTGGAGCGTAAACAACAGAAAGGAGGGAAAAGCGCGAAGAACAGAAAAGAAGGTGCGATCAGGTGATGGAAAGAAAGATAAGCTGAAGGAGGACAAACCACAACCACAAAAAGTATCGCTGATAAATCAAAACGAAGACAGAGACTGAACCAACAAAACAAAGACAAAGGCAAAGAAGTTAAACAAAGGAGGTGTTGTACACCCCCTTCTGCGGATCCTCCTTTGGTTTAACGCAAGCAAAGCAGTTCAAAACAACCGAAAAGAAGAGAAAAAAAAACGAAGAAGAAACACTAGCGTGTTCAACTCGCTGAAACAACGACGACAACACCACCACCAACAAGAAACGATTCTCCCGATAATGTTGCAGAAAAGAAGGAGGGAGAGAAGGAAGAAAAAGACAGAGGTGAACTTCCTGAGAAGCACGTAGGGCAAAACGTGGCGAAAAGAAGAAGAGGAAACTCGTTTTGCGAAAGGACTTTTTTTAAAGTAGAAAAGTGAACAGTAGAGAGATTTTGAAACACGTCTTACGCGGAGTGGATTGTACGTGCGTGTGTGCAGCTGTGTTTCGTCACAAAGCCAAGCTCTGGTGGACGCATGCGTATTATACTGAGGTGTGTGTGCGTGTGTGTGTGTATGTGTGTAGGTAGAGGGGTGAGGGGAAACCCCCCAAACAACAAAAAGATCAGCGTGTATAAGGAGAGAGAGAGAGAGAGGGAAATATGTAGCAGAAAGAAAAACTCAAGAATGATGCATGCGTGTGTGTGCACGTGAAGAAGCTGCGTACCGTAGACGCACCTCATTTATCACTGCAACGGCCAACATCGCCTCATGCTCCTCCGTTCAACGGCAAGGGGACGGTTCCCTCTTCGTTTCCTTCCTTCCACTCGTAGTTTGATTCAGCCCTCCCCCCTTTTCTTCAAGGAGGTAAAGCACCGCGTCAACACATGAAAACAACAAGAAAGCTTCCAGAAAAACAAAAGAAGACCTTTCTTTTTCACCTTCTCTCCTTTTTTCTTCTTCTTTTCGTTGGTACACGGAAATGAAGATTTTTCTCGTTTTGCAGTACGAACCAAACAGTGAAAGGAGTAGATGTTTTTGAAAGAAAATAAGAAAGATAATAATAGTAAGTGCTTCAAAAATTAAGATTTGAGGACGTCTACAGCTCCGATTCATCGCCCTCATGTTCTGCCAGCGTGATTATACCGAAAGACAACGCAGTAAGGCCCCCCTCCCCTCCAATACACACACCAGAATACATCCACACAGATTTCCTGTGCTTTATACGAAAGAGTGAAAAAAGAATAATTGGGAGGGACGAGACACATAATGGTGTCGATGTCGGACACGTAAAATGACAAAAAGAGAAAACACACACACACACACAAGAAGGAAGGGAGATAAACAACGAGGAACCACACTGCGCTTCTGACACGTACACTCATATATATTAGTAGTAAGAGTGTGAAAGAAGAGAATACATTTACATGAGAAAATTAAACCGCAATAATAATAGTAGTAGTAATGAAGAAGAGCTACTCGCCCTCAAAAAGAAAAAAAAAGAAAAGAAAAAAGAATCACACCCATCGTAGCTTTTAGAAATTCTACATCCACCTGTGACTGAATTCAACGCAAACACAGCAACACCAACAGGTATTAACAGAGAAAGGGGCGATGACACCCGAAAAGAAAACGAAGAGACACGAATACCTCCCAGGCAGAGGTGTGCGACGACAGTGTTTGCAGCAAAAGAGAAGAAAAATAATAATATTCGAAAAAGGAGATCCGAAAAACATAAATGGCAGATGATGAGAACACATAAGAAGCTTCCAGCTCTTATTCTGTGTGTCTTTTTTTGTTGTTTTGGTTGTTCTGCGTAGTGACCAATGAGGCAGCTGCAAGAACGCCCCAAATCATGATCATAATAACAATAGAAACGGCTACAACAACGAAAGAAAAAAAAACCGAATAAAAAGAGAAGGGAGAGAGAAGGAGGTGGAGTAAGAGAGGAGAGAAGAAAAAAAAAGAAAAAAAAAGAAGGCAAACTAAACCCAGCCGATTCTTGCATCAACGTGTGGTGGTCAATATGTGTGTAACCGGAATAGTTTTGGTATTCTCGGCGAGGAAAAAACAACTCCTGTGGTACTCGCAAAGATAACAGAAACGGCCTACTGGCGCAAACCAGCAACAAAAAGTTCTTCTTCTTCTCGTCCCTTCCTATCGTTCGTATTACGGAAAAAGTCCTACGCTTTTCGGTACGCTGGATGACATCCATAACACACTCTCTGTTGAGTCTCCATGGATGATGACCAAACAATCAAACAAGCAGACAGCAACAACAGCAACAAAGAAAGAAAGAAACGAGGATGAGTGGGAAACACGCATGACGTGCATGATGTTCTCTGTTGTCGCTACCCCGTTCCCATGTTTTCTTTTTTCCCCTTTCAATGAACGCGCTAAAAACAAAACAAAACACCGTTGAGAAGGATGAGAACAAACAAACAAAAAATCTGCACCCCAACGCGAAGAAGGCAAGAAGAAGAAGAAAAAGGTTTATACGCGGGATGATGGCAGGTGGCTAACGGAACGTATCAAGCGGAGTTCCCCCGCAACGTACGCACGGCTTTCCTCATACAAAGCATCAGAACGAATACGCATAAAGAGAAGTCAACAACTAACCACCAGTACAGCACGAGTAGTAATAGAACTAATAATAATAAGAATTAAAAGCAACCCCCCTCCACACACACACAGACACGCTAAAAAAAGAGGAAAAAAGAAATCCAAGGAACGGCGCACCAGCGCAATCCCTCGCACTGCCCTTATGGGGTGGGGTGGGGTACTAAATAATGATAGAAACAAGGAAAGAGTACGGAATACGTTATGTCGCACACACATGAAACAAGCAAACAAACAAACAAAGAAAAGACTCATGAAGCACACAAGAGGAGAATTAAAAGCGAGAAAAAATCAACAACAACAACAACAAAAAGGAATGGCGTTTTCTTTTGGTGTAAACTAAACTAAAAATTTGTTTGTGATGGGTGCTCACGCGCCCGCTCGTCTGCGTAAAGAGAGAGAGAGAGAGAGGGAGAGAGGAGGGAAGAGGAGCACGACAAGTTACGTATGAAAGAAGCAACAACAACCAGAAAAAAAAAAGAGAAGCGAAAACAGGCGGACAAAAAGTCCTTTCTCCATTCACACCGGAAAAGAAAAGAAAATACAATCCATACGTCGCGCAAGTGAGCTCAGTTGGCTCGGGTGAAGAAAGTGAAAGAACGAACGAGGAAGTTATTTGCTCATAGGAGCAGCGATGCCGACTATTGTTGATGTTATTCTTGCTTTGTCACAAGACGAAGAATAAAAAAAACAAAAAACTCGTTAGCGGCTCTTCGAGTCTGGTCAATCCAGCAGGCGAAGCGCGTTGGCAACTAACTCACTTTCTTCCGACAGATTTGCTTTCCGCGCTGCCCGCCGCCGCCTCTGCGACCTCGTTAGACGCACACTAGACGGCGGCTGTGGATTTACCTGCGGCGTGGAGGCGGCAGGTGGTGGCGTCGTCGGCACGGCGGGGGACGGGTCGGTCAGCGAGGTGTGCATCGGATACGAAGGTGGCGGTGCCGGGTGCGCCTGGACGTTCACGTCCGGCATCGTATTTAAGCTGTCCCCTGGGCGATACATTTGCTGCTGCTGTGCTGCGGCTATTGCAGTGGTGGGGGCGTCGAGGTTCACCGTGACCGCAGCGGCAGCAGACGCGGACGCCGCCGCCGACGTAGCGGGCATCGTCGGTGGTGGATAAAAAGGATACTGCACGGAGAGTGGCATCGTCACGGTGGGCATGGGCGCTGGGTAGACTGGCTGAGGGGCGTGTAGCGGCGTAATGTAGCTCGCTGGCGCGTAGCTGGTGGCGGGTGCGTAGTACACCCCTCCACCGCCTGCACCACCGGGCGGCGCAAGTGGGAAGAGCTGCGGTGTGGGCTGCTGCTGCTGCTGCTGGGGAGGCGTTGGTGGATTCGGGGGTAGGACGGGGTAGCTGCCTGACCCTGCGGCACCGGACGCGATGAAGGTGGGTTGTTGTTGTGGGGCGAGCGCAGAGCTGCCGAGGCCAGATATTTGGTAAGGGGACAGGAACGCCGCGGTGTTTCCGGGGTCCATCGGCGGACTTGATCCGAGGGCGAGGGGCACTAAGGACTGCTTGCCATCGCTACCGATCTGCAGAAGGTAGGTTCCAGCTGCCCCACCAGTCGTCGCGGCAGGCGCGCTGCTTGGCGGGGACGGCGGTAGCGGCGGCGGTGGCGGTGGACCGAAGGAGCTGCCGGACGATACGAGACTTGTAATGGAGGACGACGGCGGCGGTGGGTGTAGGAACTGTGGCACCACCCACGGCGCCCCAGACGGCGTGGTGGGCACGGCGATGCCACCGATCGCCTGCAGGTACATCTGCTGCAGCGTCTTCTGGGTCAGGTACGCCGGTGCACTAGAAATCGGGTAGATGCCATGCGTGACGGCGGAGTAGCTCGGCGGCGGTGCGGCATGTGCTCCTCCTCCTCCTCCGCCTCCTCCTCCCGCTGCCGCCGTCGCAGAGGACGGTGCTGCGGCGTTGGCGTTCTTCTCTCGCGTGTCTGGCTGCTTTGACGAGGCCGGCATCGACGGTGCAGGTCCTGCTGTTACTGTTACTGTTACTGCTGCTGCGCCAGTGATGGCTGCGTGACTCGATGAAGCTTTCGGCTGACCAGAGGACGCATTCGTCAACCCTTTTGTTGTTTCTACGCCTCCTGGACTTGCCGCGGTGCTCAGCTGCGAAGGCGCCCCCGCTTTGCCCTCCCGTGGACTTTTCGCGTCGCCGCTGGCGTTCGTCTTGCGTACTGGGCTGGCAGGTGCGATGGATTTCGATTCACTGCGCACTCGCTGTTGCTGTTGCTGTTGCTGCTGCTGCTGCTGCTGCTTCCGTGATGGATTCCCCCCACTTCCCTTGCTGGTTTCGCCCTTTGGCTCCTTGACGGTCGTCAGGAGTGGGCCACAGAGCGGCGAGATAAATATGCGGTACAGCTTTGCGTCGTAGCTGTGCTCCTGCACGGGTGCCCACGCCTTGCTATCCTCCGTCGACGTCGTGCGGGCTCGCACAATTTCGCTGTGCAGGCAGTCCAGGTGCTCGAGGAATATACGCGTCGTGGTCTCGTTGCCGAGGACTACCTTGGCGGTTGGACTCATTTCCAGCCACTGCTGCACGCGTCGCTCGCGAGACTGCGCGTAGTCGTTCAGCGTGTACTGCACCCACGAGTCCCGCACCGTCGGCAGCTGCATCTGTGTCGCACTCCACAGCCACGTGTAGGCGAGCAGCCGACCGGGGAAGAGAAAGGCCAGCCCCCGCTCGTCTTTTTCGCGTTTGTAGGTGCAGAGCCGCATGAGCTCCTTCGGTCCGGTGCGGCCCTCATCGATGCTGATCGCCAGCGCAGAGAAGTCAAAGATGAACTTTAGTGTGGGGTAGTTGTTGAACAGGCCGAGGCACAGCAGCGGGAACTTGCGCATCCGCTCGAAGAAGAGCGCGTTGGCGATGGAGTTGGGCCGGTAGTTCGGCTCCGCGCTGGCTGTTGCTGCGGTGGTGGTGGTGGCGGTACCAATGGGCAGCGGATTGGGGGGATCGAGCGGGGACTGTGGCTGTGGTAGCAGCGGCGATTGTGGTTGTTGCTGTGGTGGCTCGTCCGGTGTCGGTGGCACCTCGCGCAGCAGCCCGCGCGCCTCCTCGCTGATGTCCTTCAACAGCGCAGACGCCGGCCGCCATTGCAGCTCCTGCAGCACTACATCGGTAAAGCCGTCCACGAAGGATTTCGAGGCCAACGCCAGCACGCGCTCCAGCGTCCGATCCCCCGCCGCCTTCACGATCCCTTTACGTATCTGCAAGACCGGCAGGGCGTCGTCGCGCCTGTCCTCGTAGGTGCGCAGCCCAAAGAAGCCGATCACATTAATGCGATGCCCCCGAAAGGCGAAGCAGTCGTGCTCTTCGCGGGTGCTCATGTAGATGAAGACCACCGCACACGGGAGGGGGCGCACGGAACGCTTGAAGCGCCGGTACGCCACAGACTGAAACAGATCCTGCAGCGCGGCAGCCCTTGCGGCGTAGTCGGTGGGATCGTTCGTCTCCACTTCACGGCAAAACCGCTGCAACTCCGCTTTTAAGCTCAGAAACGTGCCCTCCACGTTGCGCGGCGGGGCGTGCGCTGGGGCGGCCATCTCCTCGCCGTCGGTATTCGTGAAGCACAGTTCGGGAAGCGGAGGCGATTCGGAAGGGGCCGCACTCGCAGCGTTCGACGTGCCTTTATGGGCATCGTCTTCACCTCCGCCTGCTGATGCAGCGGCAGTGGTGGTGGTTTGCACTTTATTGCTGGCCGTGGCGCTGTCGTCGTCGTTGTCAGTGTTGCTGTTTCTGTTCTCTAGAGTAGATGCCGCTGCTGCTGCGACCTCAGAGTGCTGCTTCGCGTCTGCCGCGGTGGCGCAGCTGCCTAGCTGGGGATCAAAGGGGTCGATGAGGCCTTCGCGTTGCAGAATCCGCTGCATCTCGGCCACCGTGAAGGACGCGACGGGGCCGGCCCCCGCGTTGAGGAAATCCGCGTTGGTGTCGAAGAGGGACTCCTCGACGGAGTCGATCAAGGCGTCGAGGTCCTCCTGCGCGTACGAGGCTGGCGGCAGCTCATCCATGCTGTAGCCCGCGGCACGCATGTGGCAATAGCGCACATTTGGATCATTGCGTACGCGAATCAGCTGCCGGCACAGCTCGGGGTTTTCGTCGTTGAAGAACTCACGAGTTAAGGGGATAAGCCCAATCTCGTGATTGCCGTAGCGGAGCGTGCGTATGCTGCCGGCGGCTTCCCGCGAAGGTAACACACCCATGCCGCTGATGCACCGCCCTCCGGTTTCTTCTGTATGGCGTGGACTCGCGAGGGACTTCAAAAACAAAACAAAACGAGAAGGAGGAGGAGAAGAAACGCAAGCGTGTAGATGTTATACGCGAACACGCACAAACACACACACAGCAACAAACACAGCAACAAACAAGCAAACGAAGAAGCAGTGGCTGTCGTACTCAGCAAATACAGCAAACAGAAGAGAGATGTTGATGTCGCCAAAAAGGTACGAGCGTACGAGAAAGAAAAAATAAAGTGAAGCAAAGCCGGCGTGGACTCCTACCGTTGTCCTTCCCTGACCTTTTTCTTTTTAAATGTTATTATTATTATTCAACAACCAAGAGAACTCACGCACTTGCAATGTAAGTAAATAAAGAGGATATATATATCCATGTAAGTCGTTTACAAACGGAGGAGGAGAGGAGAGAAGCGCTACGACGAAAAGACGGACCCTTGAAAAGAGAAAAAAAAAAAGCTGCGTTACCCAGAAAATGCAGCAACAAACTCACAAGAAGGAACACACATATATATATATATATATCTTTAGAGAGAGAGACCCAGAAGATTACCGAGGTTTCAACGAAACCACGCACACAACGGCACTAACACACACACAGACAACGATAAGCGAGTAAGTTGTCAGCTCAGGGAAGTGCAAGTGACGCAGGTGCCGTACGCGTGCAACAGAAATGTCAACGCAGCGACGACACAGGCCGTAAATGGTGTTGCTGGAATATATATATATATATATATATATATTTATTTATTTATACATCAATTAAGAGGGAATAAAGAATAGAAATGTGAAGAAAAATAATACAAAAGCAGCTTCGACGAGATATGTGGCGAAGAAAGATGACAAACAACGACGACGAAGCAAGAAAAAGAAAAAGAAGAAATTACCTTTTAAGGCACCAAGCTGGTATTAGGAAGTAAGGCACGCCAACGTCTCGCTAAGCGTGCGACGAGCGTCAGAGCGTTCGATTCGACGTAAACCGTTGTTATTGTTATTCTCTGTTGGCTCTCCTTGCCCGCAACTCCGCGTTTCTCCCCCTATTATTTTATTCTTCTGCCTTTCTTTAATTAAAGTGAAAAGGCTTCACTGCTTTTGATAAAGAGCGAACGCAAAGAGTACCGAGGGACTGTCGCGAAGAGGGAAGGATAAGGAGACGCACACAGTGGAAAGACAATATTAATAATAAGAAGAAAAGACGGTGATGGTGAGAGGGAGAACAAGAGAGTCTGTAGAAAGAAAAAGAGGGAAAGCACAATAACGCACACTCAAGCAGCAGCAGCAGCAGCCGTACCGTGTAAGTCGTCGCTGCAACGCTGCTGGTCGGGAGACAACAGCTTGTGATCAAGGAGAGAAGGGCGTTATGGGCTGGGGAGAGGGAGGGAGAACGTTTTAGAAGGCAGCGTGGCGAACAAGAAAGGGAAATTGAAGAGGAAATTTAAAGACGGAGTAAAATACTTGAGGTATCAAAGGGTGGAAAAAACAAAAAAAGGAACGAAACGAGGACCAGAACACACACACACACACACAACTGACAGCAGCAAGGAAAACAAAAATAGCTAGTGATGCGTCCGTAACGAGGTTCCCGCCGAGGGAGAGGTCAACAGTGCGGAGGGAAGGCGCCAGTTATGTAGATATACAAATATGTATATATTCTTCTGTTCCACACCTGCTATGGCACTCTCCGAAAAAAAAAAAAAACAGCGATTGAGTTTGCGCAGGAGGCACGACCGTAACGACACCGCACCACAGCACCTGCAATATGATGCAATTCGCGGTGTAAAGAGAGAGAAAAATAATTAAAAAACAACAACAGAAAGAAGAAGGTTAAAGATACGAAACACGAGAGAATGGCACAGTGTACAGCAGAGCGATGCGTCGTATTTTTCTTTCCAGATATTAATGTTCCGAAATAATAATAGTAATCAAAATAAGGAGCTAAGGGAAGAAGGGAGACGAAAGTGGGGAAGCAAAGAGGAAGAAGAAGCAAAGCACCGGAAAACAAGAAGTAATATTAATAAAAGCCCAAACACACATCCACATCCACACACACACACAGCAGAATGAAACGTAAGGCCGCTGCTCGTGTTCTTTCCGTCAACCGTTCTTCGTTTTTGGGTTCGGAGCGAGAGAGAAAGAAAGAGAGGGAGGGAGGGAAAAAACAAACAAAAGAATGGCTCCGATACGAACCACAGGGCACCTGAATAAAACACCGAAGTTTACAATATATTTTATACATGCATTAATACTGATTTTTTTTGTAAAGCAAAACAATATATACGAGCCAAACCAGACGAACACGCCAACAGCATCTATGCGAGAGGTTCTCACGGCACCGCTTTTCTTCCCTTTTCCACGAGTAGAGAGAGAAGAAAATGAAAAGAGAAAGGCTAGGTTTGAGTACTACTTTTGATCTTCTTCGTATTTCAATATATATTATCCTTTTTTCCCCCAAAAAAAAACAGAAAAACACGATAGCCTCTTCCGTTTAGCTACACCTTTCAGACACGCCAGGAACTGCAGGTGCGTCGACAGCGGTGAGTGCAAGCACACGGTGGACTCCTCCTCAATAATAATAATAATAATAATAATAAAGAGAACACAAAAATGCGTCTTTACAGCATCCAAACAGGAGAAGAGACAAGTACGCACCTACCCGCGTACATCAACGCACACACACAGAGAGAAAATAAAAAATGATTAGGAAGACCACCGTTGGAAGATGAAAGAAGACGACACACGCCGTGCGAGTAGCCGGAAATGAAACAATCATAAATAATAATAATAAACTTGACCAGCCGCGGAGAAAGAGCGCAGATTCGCCCTCTTCTTTTTTTGTTTTTGATATCGTACAGGTTCTACCAAACACTGATTTCAATGAGGAGAAAATAATAATAATAGTCAAATAAACCAGCGGTGGCTACGCTTAGGAAGCCTTTTGCGACTAAGGGGTCAGAACAGTAGTGGGGGGCACAGAGAAGGCAGAGCCGAAGCAAACAAAAAAAGGAGCAGGTGACGAAGATCAAAGGTGCGTAGCCTTCACGTCGCTCCAGCATCAATTACGAAAGGGGAAAGAAAAAGGCCGTGGGAGAACAGGATTAACGTCTCCGAGGCCACTCGGGGTAGCGCAGGTTGGCGTGCCTGTCGTGATGAAGAAGACAAAACAACAACAACGAAGCGAACCTTTCCCGCACCGCGCTCCCTTCCCTTCCTTTCTGTCCTGCTTCTCCGCTGCTTCTTTTTGTTCTCTTTACTCTTCACGATTTACGTGGCGCTGAACACCCCTGAAAATGGTTAGCGTTTCTCGCCGAAAGCGGGTGAGAGAGAAACAAAAACAAAAGTAAGAACCCTCGCAGACAAGCGAATTACACCTGTCGAGGAAGAGCACTAAATATATATGAACGACACCCACAGACGCCCTCGATGCTTCGCGGGTCCAGTGTGAGCGAGCGTAAGGAAGAGGAAAGAAAAGAAAGAAAGAAAAGTCGATGCAAATCTGAGCAGTAACGTCGGGGGAGACAGATAAACAAATAATTCAAAAAAAAAAGAAGTGGGCGACGACGGAAACCGGAGCAGCGGCTGAAGAGTCCGTCCTAAATCGTACCTTGTTTTGTTTTGCGTGTATATGTGAAGCCGCTTCTTTCACGAAACACACACACACACACAGGTGGTAGATAGTGTTCTTGTCCGCTATCCTCTGCACACCCGTGAGGACGGGTGAGCGGGTTTTTGCGTGGGATGTGGAGATGCGCGGCAGCACAGAGACACATGTCGCGTGCGCAACGGAGGAGTGCGCGGCGGGAACAATTGTATTCAAAATGGGTTCAAGAAAAAAAAAAAGGGAAAGGCGGTAGAAGGCAGAGAGAGAGAGAGAGAAAAGGGGAGTTCAGAACAAAAAAAAAAGTGCACGGGAAGAGCGTTGCCGCGATCATGAACTCAGCGCCAATGGGAGGCGTGTCCCAGCTGTACACGCGGATTATCGTTGTACGGACGCGCCTCCACAACTTAAAAAAAACAGCGGTGGAAACGTTGCGAAAAGCACAGACTTGTCGATGTCTCTTCTCCGAAGCGTTCACAATAAATTCCGTTGAAAGCGACTAGAGTTGGTCAACATCCATAACACTACTGTTCGGGACCTAATCGTAATATCCTCCGCGTAGGTCTGTCGCGGAGAGCAGAAGCCAACGCTCTCTCTCTCCCTCTCCCTCGCGATGAACACAGCCGCCTGGCCCCTACTGATCCTACGAATCCTTTCGCTTCCTTTTTGAACTCGCAGCCTCGACAGATTCTCGTGTTTGTTTGTTTAAGTGTGTCCAATGGGACGTTATGCAGCCACAAATACCCCTCTACCGCAACATCGGCGTCAACAGCAACAACTACAGAACAAAGAAGAAGACGAAGAAAGCGGCAGCCTGCGTCATCATGCGTCCGCGAGAGGTGGTGAGAGGGGTGAGGAGCCATATTAATACGAATTAATAATAACAATAAAGACAGCCAGAAACCTTTTATTTGCCTACTTACTTGCTGCTCCCGACTCCGTACAACCTCACATCGCCGGATAACATGTGTCTGCTCGCCGCCAACACTACGAGAGAGAACAACAACAACAATAATAATAATACTCTCCCTAAAACAGACGAGAACACCACACTCAAAAATTGGTTTCCTAAAGAATGAAAGCATTCTCAGAAGAGAAGAAAAATCAAACAAACCAACGTAGCATCCGAAGTCACCTTGTGGGAGTTTCTCTTGCCCCCTTTTTTTCTCTTTTATAAACGCCCGAGCAACAACGTCACCACCCCCCAAACAAGTCAACGATGCACACCCGGGCCTGCAGGTATTTCAGGAGGGAGGGTAAATGCGACACACACACACACACCGCTCACAAGAAGAAGAAGGAGAGAGAGAGAGAAAGGAAAGAAAAAAAAACCGATCATCAACGAAAGCGCTCTACTTCACGGGACTCTGGTCTGGGTGGACGCTCACAGAAACGGAGATATATAAATATCTGCTCAGCCCAGCTGCTACGGTCCTCTACGAGCGTAAGCATGCGCGGTGAAAAATGAATACAGAGGAGTAGAGAGAGAGAGAGAGAGAGAAGACAGCAAAAAACAACAACAACAAAAAATAGAGAACAGGAATGAAAGGAGAGAACAACAGCAAAAATATAATATGGAAAGACGTCTTTTCCTCTTCTTCTTGTTTTCGTAGGGATCAGCAATCATGTATTCCACGAGTGCGATGGCCAGGCAGGTCTTCTTTTTTTTTTTCCGACCTACGCGGTCATTCCGCGTTAGGCGTCCGTCGTCGAATCTATGGCAACGGATGCCGCAAACACGGTACGGTGAGGTGCGTACGCGGAGCAATGAAGGCGACGAAGACGACATGATAGAAGAAAGAAGGGAGAGAAAGAGAGGGAGAGAAAAGAAACCTCACACCTTTCACATAGAGCAAACAAAAATAATAGTAGTAAAATGCCTCTGCTGCTTCTGGTCCGCCCTTCCTCTCCGTGACGAGAAACACAAAAGCAGCAACGTCTACTGCTTCCGTTGACAGGGTGGTGTACTCGGGAAAAGAAAGGCGCGCCCATCGAACGAAGACAGCAGAGAAGCGCAAGAGCGAGGAGAAGAGAAAAGAAAAAACAAAGAAAACGAAACGAAACATTTTTTTTCCTGTTTTTGCAGTGTTCACGTCCACGACGCACAGTTATGCACCGTAAGACATGCTCAAAAATAAAAACAGCCAAGAAAGTCAACAAGAGTTAAGAGAAAATGCGAAAGGATGGGGAGGGGGGTTCAAAAACGCAAGGTTATCTGCACACACGCACCCACAAGTACTACGCACTGATCATTCTCGTTTACCTCCCATGGAGCTCAGCGACCAAGCAGTGCGAGGGCGAGAGAGATTCCACGAGAGGAGGTGTTTGTGCAGCCGTTCCGAGAGCTGCACACACAGACACCCACAAAAAAGAAAACGATCCCGGGTAGTGCTGGTGAGTGTGGTCGTATGGGTCATGACCAGAAAACAGAGAGAGATAGAGGGGGAGGGGGAGGGCGGCGGTGTAAGAGCCATGAAAGAGCGTCCGAGACAATTTCTTTCAGTGCTTCCTTAGCAGAGCGGGATTTGTAGCAGCCACTACCCCGAAAGAGCTCTTGCTATACATATATTGTTTTCGCCCGTCTCCAACCCCCCTCCCCCCGCCTCCCTCACCTGCTTACGAGAAGGAGTGCAAAGCGAGATGATTTGCTTGGTTTTAACCTCCCCACCTTCCTTTTAAGAGAAGCCGAAAAAGCCACGAGAGAGAGAAGCAAGACAACAACAAAAACGGAAGAAGTTTATCAAGAATGAGCACCGTGACGAGAGGGAGTGTATAAAGGAAAAGGAAAAGGACGACGACGACGACGACGAGGGAAACACATAAGTATATATATATACAGATATATACATATATCAAGAAGAGGGACATTCCTAAATACAGCTCTACCAATTTCTGTTTCCATCGCGCGTGAAGGTATCATCCTCAAGCAAAGGCGAGAAAAAAAGAGAGAAAAACCCGACGACAAACACAATCAGATGAGACCGTGTTGTTGCGGTTACCCCGCTCGCGCAGCCTCCCATGCAGAGCCGTCCTTTCGACAAGACGACGATCGGCACAGTTTGACACACCCACGCGAAGCTGCATTGCAGCTACTGCGTCGCGGATGGCAGAAAGGCAACCACACCAACATGTAAATAGACGAAACAAACAAAAGATCAGATAAAGCCTTCGTTTTTTCTTCATATTTGTACCGAATCATGTGAGCTCGCTTTCTATGAAGTCCACGCATGCTTTTTTGGAAGCGCGGATAAGAGCGTCACAACAGCGGCACCAACAAAAAGGCACGAACACGTTTGTCACGAGTGCTCCGGAAGGGTTCTTGAGAAACAGAAAAACTATCGTTTCTGGATTTGATTTAAGTGGTTCAAAAAAAAACAACAACAACAGAAGAAGCGTAATAAGAGAAAAAAGGAGAAGGAGAGAGCAAATCGGATTCTACTTTGGTCTCCGCAGAGAACATTAGAAAAGAATTCCGTCAACGTCAATTTGCGCCTCCTTTCGTTCCCCTGTTTTTCTTCAGGTTGCCGACTTAACGCGGTAGCATCTCCTTCGTCCGATTCCCCTGCCTGTCAGCATTCAACGCACCTTTTTTAGCCCTCCCTTGTTGACTTTTCCTTTCACACTACTGCCGTTGGAAGCACCACCTCCTTGCGAGCTCGACGAGCAGCAGAAGGAAAAGAAGAAAGAAAAACAAACAAACCAAAAAAAAACCCGCTGCATCGGAGTAGCGTACGTCGTGCGTATTTACTTCTCACAGAGAAAGCGCAGGTGCCTCACACAACAGACAGAAGAAAAAAAAGGAAAGGTGAAGAAGTAAGGGAAGACAGGCGCGGACAAAAAGCTGAAGGGACGTGAACGAGCAAGAGGGACGCGATACCACGCGATGTCTGCCGAAGGGATTTTTGACAAAAAACAACTCGAATATATATAGAGAGAGAAAGAGAGAGAGAGCATGGACAGAAAGAGATGTCCTCGAAAAAAAGAGAAACCTTCAATAAAACAAATATTGAAAACAAGAGGAAATACGTGGCTTACAACAACAACAACGGAGAAAACTAGATGGAGATCACACGGCGATGTAATGTTTCTTTTTTGATGGTTTTTACTGTTCTTGGGTTCTGGTATTTTCTTTTCTTTTTTAAATATTTCTTGTTGTTTTGTTTTGTTTGTTTCTATTGATTTGCTCGGCTGCATGTATGGCTTCCGGTTGGGTGCAGCGGCGCAGTCGCGGCTTCGCATCGAAGAGAAGAGAGAGGTGTCGTCACGCAGCTCACTTTCAACCTTCCCATGCACACCAGAGCGTCTCGTGCGCTTGTTTGGTTGTGTGTCGTTCAGAACCACGTCTCATCTGCCACGGCTCCAGAAAAAAAAAAGTAAGGGCGCAACGCTCCCAGCACAAAGAACGGCGGCGAGAACGGCATAAAGCACAAAAAACGGGAGGAAAGAACGGCGAGGAGGAGCGAGAAGGGATGCAGGAGATTGACTTGACCACATCCGTTGTGGCCAGTCACATCAGCGCAGATCCTCTCATCGTCTTCGTCAAACAAAAGAAGAAGAAGAAAAGAAATATATTAATGTTAGATCTGATCAAAAGCTCAGATCGTTGATGGAATACCCTCTCTCTTGTTGTGTACTCCCGCCCGCTTCGTCACGGCAAAAATCACTGTTATTCTTTGCCTTTTTTCTTTCTTCGCCTTATTTCGTCGTTCAGACACGTTGTTTTAGCGGAACAGCAAATCGGCGAAAAAGGAAAGGTCGACAGTGGTCGCAACGTACCCGAAGCGGCGATAGAGTACAACACAGGGTACGCCAGAAAGAAGGAGGAGTTGAAGGGGGAAGAAACACACAACAACAGCAAAAAGAGAAAAAAAAAAGGGAATGTCACGCATCCAAAATGTGATGATGCAAGACGCACGGGTCAGTTGACCATCAGGTACAATGAATGTGTGCAAAGGAAGCAAAGGAAGAGAGAGAGAGAAAGAAAGAAGAGAACACCATATTCGTAGCTATACATATGGCCAAATGGAAATCAAGCAAAAGGAAAGAAAAGTAGAGGAACACGTGGGACAGTGCGCTCATCGCCGTTGCGGCGGCTTCATGGAGACTCAAGCGTGGAAGGAGGAGGAGGAACTCAACAGATTTCTCTTTTCTCTTTTCTCCCTTTCTTTTTTCATCTCCGCGAAGCCATCCAGTTGCACAGTGAAAGGATACGCACTAGTTCGCAGAGACGAAGATACAATAATAGTAATAGAAAGAAAAAAAAAATACAGCGACATACGAAATAGAGGTGGCGTTGAATACAAAGCGAGAGAGAAGGACGACAGCAACGACAACAAAGAAGAGCCATCACTTTCGTGGGTGCAGGTAAATCAACGTTCTCCGTCTCGAGAAGATCAACGAGTGCTACGCGCAGCCCTCCACCCCCCTCCCCCCTCCCCCCCTTACCACCCACACACAACAAAGGGTATATCAGACCGCGTTGATCGTATACATGCAAACCTGTGTCTTTGCTGGGGGTTTGGGAAAGGGGCAGTTGGATCCAGCTCGTACCGTGGAGACGTGCGTGCGGCACTAAGATATCTTCTGAAACTGTGAGGCCCCGTGCGAGAGAGAGAGAGCGAGAGAAGAGAGGTCGGCGGAGGGGGGGGGGAGATGCCAAAGCATTTGGCTGGTTGAAAGATGCGAACCCAAATAATAATAATTATATCGAGGCATTGTTTCCTTCGCAACACGTTGATGCACGCAGAAAACATTCAGAGACGTGCGACAGCGTCACGGTGCGGAGAGACTTCATCAGTAACAATAACATCCACAACAACACAACGAGTGCTTTAAAACGACGAAGAGGAGGAGAAAAAAAAACTGCAACGTGAGCAACAAGAGGAGTGCGATACGTGAAGGTGGGGGGGGGGAAGGGAAAAGAAGATAGAGAGGAGCGCGTGTGTGTGTATGTATATCTCTGTTACAGGTTATTCCTTCTCAGAGAGAAAGAAAGAGAGAGAAGAAAAAGAAAACACCTTCCTCACAGAGAACACACCGAACAACAACAGCAACAGAAGAAGAGTACATGATGCGCTCGCATTGCTTAATACTCGTATTATTTTCTTCGTTTCTTGTAATGTGCACGCTCAAGAAAGGTACACAGGCGGTGAAAAAAAGAATACTAATAGAAAGCAAGAAAGGTGAAGACGAATAACAGACAAGAGGAAGCAACCTACTTAATAAGGCACAAACGGAAGGGAAAAGAAAAAGAATATATATACATATAAACAAGTGGAGAAACAGTAATAGAGAATCGCGGGCATCAGGCCACGGCTTCCCCTCCCCCCACTTCCCCAACCAACCACGTACTTTTCCTTTTCTCTCCCCGTGTTGACGCCATGGAAGTCTTCCTTCTTCATGTTCTTGATATAACTTCATACCGAATTCCAATTTCTCACGTTCGGGTTTGCAAGAACGGACATCGGATTTTCTTGCTCTCCCCCTCCTCTTTTTCTCTGTATCCCGAACGAGACAGTTTTCGCGTTCCACTGCTTCTCCCTTTTAACCCCATCCAACCCACTTCTAGCACCTCCGCTTTTGACGGAAAAAAACAACAACAATACACAATCTTAAAGAGAATCAGGAAGGATATAGAGATGGCGCGGAAGGCAAGGAAAAGGCCAGTGCTGCTTACAACCTCCACCTTTTCCGGCGTGCTTCCTCCGCGTACTTGACGCTTTCCCTGAATCTCCGTGACTTCCACCGTCATGAGCACACATGCCTGTGCAAGCGCACACGTTTGCCTGGTCGATTGCCGCCTGCGTTTCCGTCTCTTTTCTGGTGTTCTGGGTGACCGCCTTGCCGGTGTGTCTCTCTGTGTGTGTGTGTTTGTGTGAACGGAGGTGTTTACGCAGGGTGTAAGGTGTATACGAAGAACACGAATGTGGAGGGGGAAGAGAAAAAAAAAACACAAAGAACACACGCACACGCTCACACACACGTACATACACACACAGAGAGAGAGACACAACAGTAAACGCAATAAATCCTATCTGTCTGTTCCGAACCTTTTTTGAAGTGATCAGTCCGCAAAAGCAGAGTTCAGCGAGTGGGAAGCTGGCACTTGCGATAAGAGGCCAGCCGCCCTTCTCCTCGAAGACTCCGCCCCCACATGACGATCAACACATCAGCTGCGGAAGGTGACGCAGGAAAGGTAAGGTAACGCCTAGAAAGGGAGAAAAGAGTACTGATAAAGAGAGAAAAGCCAATAACAAAACACTTAAGCAAGCAGGAAAAAAAAAACAATCAGAAACATGGGTCATGATAACACGCGTTTTGTACACACACACACACACACACACACTTCACAGCCACCAACGCAACGGTGACACTGACAACAACGCACCGCAGAAACCAGCACATGAGGTAAAGCCCAGTAACAACGAAACAACTATATAAAAAAGGGGACTATTCTCGTTTAAAGGAACAAGGTACGACAAGCTTATATACTTCTGTTACATGTGAATGTGTGTGTGTACTTATTTGTCCGGTTGTCGATGATCGACGTGCGTCCGAGGTACCAAAAGAAAAATGATAACGAACAGCAACGAACTTCTTTCCTTCAGCAACGTCAGACATTAGTTACGACAGGCTTTTTAAAACTTATTTCGAAGTGTTTATCCCTTTTCCTCATCCCATTCGTTGTCATCAGCAGCTGCCGGTGAAGTGCTGGGCAGGCAATTCACATGTCAGCGGGAGAAAGGAAATCTAGAAACAAGGAGTAAAACACCATCCATTGCTTTCCGCGCGGCTTGTGCGTCACCGTGTAATGATAATTTTTTTTGTTTTTCTTTCCAATGAACTTACGAGGAGTTAACAATTCCGTTTCCCACGGTCATCCACCTTTTGGACAACGTCCTGCGTTTCCCGCACTGTTAAACCAACCAAAACAACAAAAGAACCGCGAAGCCCAATCGAAGCACTTTTTCTCTTTTCCCCGCTGTGTTGCGTCTGTATGTGCTTCCTAAAACAAGAAGAGAATAAAAAATTACGTTTAAGCCGGGTCAACACACGCCGTCCGAACTGGGACTTCGTCTTCTCCGCCGGTCCACACTCCTCAGTCGTGAGGAGGGCTGCGCGGAAAAAAACCCCAAAAACCGGAACACGACAACAAAAGAGAAGACAAAAAAAAGGGGGGGGGGCCAAAAGACCTTAAGACAACGACATGTATAAATACTCGACGGAAACTATCTTACGATTACTTCTACCCTTTCTCTTTTTTACTCCCACAGGCAACACAAGAGAGACGAAACAGCGGCAGCATCAGCAGCCACGACAATAGCAGCAACAACATAACACAAAAAGAGAGCCGGGGGCGTCTGAAAAAGAAAAGCACCGACAAGAAGATGAGAGAGTAAGAGCCAAAAATAACAATTGCCTCCCCGCCCTACACACACAGGCCTACTTTTTCATTCCCCCATACCTCAGAACAACACCCGCAGTGGCAACAGCAACGAGGCACCCCGACAACTCAAGCTTCTTCCTTCTTCCCTCCCCCCCTCCTCCCAGTCCTCCTCATCACTGGGTGCGGAAGAAGAACTGCCCATTCGAGAAGAACTGCGAGGTGTCGTCCTCGTCATCTTCGTCCTCGTCGTCGTCACCGTGGCGGTCGACGCCGCCGTGTCCGCGGATGGCCGCCATCGCCGCCGTGGCCGCTGCGAGCGCCACCGCTGCGTCATCGTCGTCGTCGTCGTTAATTGTGGCGTAGCGAAACGGCACAGTGGCGCCGACGTGGCCCGACGCACCATGCGGGTCCCCTCCCCCCGGTGCGACAGCGGTGGAGGCGCCCGTGGACCGGGCCGAGCCTGCTTTCGAAGCAGACGCCGCTCCTGCGCTGCTCGACTGCTGCTGCTGGAGTTGGGCCGCGGCTGCCATGTTGTACATGCTGGCGTAGTTCGCGGCCAAGTGCGGCGGAATCTGCGGATTGGCTGCTGCTGCCGCTGCTGCGGGACTGCCTTGCTGGGGCGGCGTGCCGGACGGGGTGCGAAGGGCGTGGGCGGCCATGTTGAGCTGGTTCGCACCCACGACGACGCTCGGGTGCTGTTGTCCAGGCTGCACGCCGGGAAACGCGCCCATCATGAAGGGATGCCCAGTCGCAGCCGCGGCCTGTTGCTGCTGTTGCTGCTGCTGGCCCTGTTGCTGCCGGGCAAGCTGCTGTGCCTGCAATTGCTGGATGTACAGCTGCTGAAGCTGAGCCTGCTGTTGCTGCTGTTGGTGCTGAGCGGACACGTTCATCATGTTGGACATCATATACGGATTCATGTAAACGGGCTGCTGCACGTGTCCTCCTTGAGCCGACGGGGCGGCGGCCATTACGTATTGCTGCTGAGGCTGCGCTGCGGGCGCCGACATCATGGGCACCATCAGCAGCTGTCCATTGGGCCCCACCATGTACTGGTACTGCTGCTGCTGCTGTTGCTGCTGGGGCGCGACGGTGGCGTGCTGGGCGTAGTACTGCGGCGCCGCGCTCATCATCGCCTGCTGCTGGGCTTGCTGCTGTTGTTGGGCTTGTTGCTGCTGCTGGTTGTACAACTGCATCATGTTCGGAAGGGCCATCAACTGCGGCTGCGGTGGCGTACCGGTGGTGGACGCGTTGGTGGACGACGCAGCCTGTGGCGCCAGCATCATCGGCAAGCCCGTCGAGGGGTTGATGATGTAGGCCGATTGGACAGGCTGCGCCGGAGCGGCGGTCGGCGGAGGGGCCGCCGCCGCTGCATTCGCGGCGCCTCCCTGCTGCATCATGCCGGCTTGCGGGATCATCATGGACCCGCTCGGCATCGTCATGCACCCTACCCCGGGAACGTACACCATCATCGGTGCCCCCGCCGCCGCAGAGGCGCTGCCGCCGGTGGCCGACGCGTGCTGCTGGTTCGTCGGCACCATGCCCATGTTGAGAATCGCTGGGTTCGGCCCCATCGCCGCCGCCAGCATCGGATTGCCAGCCGCGAGGGCCGCGTTGCGTGGGAGAAGGGTGCCGTTGGGCAGTAGGTGTGGCTTCTGCATCCCCTGCGGAGGCTGCGACTGCACCGGCGATGGCTGCTGCTGCTGCTGCTGTTGTTGGACGAGTGGGGGGGCTGCTGCTGCTGCTGCGGCGGCGGCGGCTTGGGCAGCCAGTGCGGCCAGTGCGGCGGCCTCCTCCTTCTTGCGCTGTTCCTCCTCCGCGAGCAGGCCCTCCTTGATCCAACGGCGCATCGTCTCCGCGTTCTCGACACTGCCCATCAGCCGCTCGTCCTGCCGCTCCGCGCCGCCTTCCTCCTGCATCGCCTCGCGGTGGCTCTGCAGCAGGTGCCGGCGCTCCTTCATCAGCGGACCCAGGTCACAGCGGATAAAGGAGTTCTTGACGGTTTCGAAGGCGGCCGTCTCGGCAATCAGCTTCATCAGCCGCGCGAGCAGCGCCCCATCGAAGACGGCCTCCAGTCCTTCCTCACCCTTGCTGTCCGTGAAGAAGGTGATCTTGGGTAGGAAGCAGCGCGTTTTGCGGTAGATCTCGTCCTGCGGCTGCGCGACTTTCGGCTTGCGCTGACGGCGACGGCTGCGACGCGTGCGACGGCTTGTCCCGGAGGCGGACAGGGCGCTCTGCCGAGTGTTGTCCTTCTCGCCGTCCTTGCCGTCATCCTCGTCTTCGTCGGCCGCCGCCGCCGCCGCCTCGCCGTGCTCATCTTTCTTCTCCCCCTCGGTGTCCTCCGCCGTCTTCTTGGTGGGCGCCTCACCCCCTGGGCCCTCCGCCGCCGCCGCCGTCTCCGCCTCCGGAAGCGTCTTCTTCTTTTCCTCATCCTCCTCCGAGTCGTTGTCGGGCTCCAAGTCGTTGCCGGGCTCCAAGTCGTTGCCCGCCGAGTTGGCGAGTTGGGAGGCGCTCTTGTCGGCGTCCTCGCCGTCCGCAGCGGCGTCGGTCGCATCCACCGTCGCCGTCGCTTCTGCGGTGTTCTCCTCAGCGGGGCTGTCGCCGGGCTTGTCCTCTTCGACTTTCGCCGAGGCCTCCGCCCCCGCAGCGGCACCGTCGGATGCGGCCGCCTCCTCCCCCCCACCCTCGCTGTGGAGGGAGGCGTGCTTCCCATTCAGGCCCATCTCATCCACGAACTCCATTAGCGGCAGCTGGTCCTGCAGCACCTTCAGGTGGTGGACGCGGTCCTTCGTCAGACGGACGTGGATGTTCAGCATCTGCAGATGTGCGTAGAAGGCGTTCTCCACCTCTGTCGAGTGCACGGCACGCTGCAGCATGCTGCTGGTTAAGTACTGCGAGCGGAACATGATGCTGGCGAGGAACACAACGGGTTCCAGCAGGTGCATGTACTTGGATTCATTCGCTAGGATCAGCTCCATGTACACGTCCAACCCGGAAGCGTCGCAATCGCAGATGCGGGGGACGGCGAGGTTTGCCTTGCTGTCCATCAGCAGCGGGGACTTCGGACCGCTGCCCACCTCCGGTCCTTTGTCACCCGCCGTCCCTTTCGGCTCCTCCACCGGTGCCGGCTGCTTGGAAAAGCACGAGAGGTAACCGATGCAGCGCAGGCGGCGTCCTTGGATCGTCACCCACTCCGCCGCTGCCGCTTGTGTCGCCGCCCCACCGGCACCCGCCTGAGCCGCCGCGACGCCCAACATTGCAGCGGCCAGGTTGCCGCGGTCGGCGCCGTGGCCCGAAGCTCCTTTGCGGCCAGATGTGTCCGGTTCAATGATGCACACCGCACACGGCACTGGCCGCAGGACAGGCGCGGAGGAGTTCATCATCTGCGCCTGCGTGAAACTCGCGCTGTTCGCCATCTTCGCGGCGTTGCTTTCCTCCTCCCCGGCCGGCATAGGGGCCTCCATCGGCCTACGCACCGCCTTTTCACCGCTGTCCTCGTCGCCCGTCGTGTCTGACGTCTGCCCTGCGGCGGCTGTGGCCGCCGCCTCCGCCGCCGCCCGCGCCGCCTCCTTCAGCTTCACCTTCTCACTCGCGTACTTGGCCGATTCGTACATGATTCGGGTGGAGGCGAAGAAAGAGCACTCAATCTCGTTCAGCAGGTTCTCCATCGATTTGTAGGCCTGCACCGCCTTGCGCTTCTGCTCCACCGTCGGCTCGGCGGGCGCGGTGCCCACAGGGACAATCAGCGGCACCGCCCCACCTGCTGCGCTGCTCATGCTCTGCTGCTGCTGCTGCTGCGCTCCAGCTGCGGCGCTCCCCATCATCGTCTCCGACTGGGTGGCGGCAGCGGAATTAATTCCTTGGTGCATGGCTGCGATGGCCGTCGTGGTGGTGTTCGGCGGACCAAGGAAATACACCTGCGCCACCGCGTCCTTCAGCTTCTTGTTGGTGTCATTGAAGTGGCGGCGCAGGAGGGGAATGAGGCAGATTTCCGTGGTGCCGCCGTTGTTTGGGTGCTGCGCCGCTGTGGCGAACAGAAAGTTCGGCGCGTCGTGCGAGGGGTAGCCGCCCATGGTGACGAAGTACTCCCTCCCTCTTGCCTTTCCTCAATTTCTCCTTGGGCGCCTTGGAGATTGCTTTTGCCTGCTCGTGTGATCTGCGCTCCGCCCGCTGCGTAGAAGCTGCACGCGAAAGGGGACGACACAGAATGCGGTTGCCAGCAAGCAACAAGGAGGCAAACACGAACAAATATATCTCTATCCCGTTCGAGGAAGTCGAGAGGAAAGCGAGCGCCACCGTAAACGCACACGTGCACGCACGCGGGAGAGAAGAGGAGAAAAACAGAAATGAAGAAAAGCAACAACAATAAAAAGAGGCTAGACAGAGCTGCTTCCTGTTACGTTCACGCCTGCCTCAACGACACGCACGCACACAGACACACACGCGACCTGGCTTGTCAGGTTTCCTCGTCCTCTCAGAAACACTTATCCAAGAAGCCGGAAAAACAGTCTTATACGTTAGATGAAGTATACGAAAACAGCAACCAAGAAGAAAACCTAAAACAAGAAGAACACACATACACACACGCACACACACACACACACACACACACGCGAAGATTAGAGACGGAAGAGGTTGAAGGAAAACAACTAGGCGAAACAAAAGCGACAGGCTTTTCCTAGGTATTTCGTTCTTCTTTCTGTTGAGAAGAACCGTGAAAGTAAAGATGGACACGCGTGACACGTGTTAGAGGGGTAGGTGGGTGGTGGGTGGATGGAGGAGTACAAAAGTACCGCCAACAATACAGCAAGAGCACAGAGCCAGTCACAAGGGGGAGAGAGAGGGGAAAAGGGAGGTAGGAAGTGACTTGTCAAACACGGGTTAAAAATGGCGCGACTTAAACCAACGCGTTTAAATAGACCTCATCGATCCTCACGGCGGCCAGACCACACACATATACACACACAAAGGTCCGAGTTTTCGACTTTTTAATGCCGCGGTGCCACTTGCGTGTTATGCGGAGCACTACCCCTTGCTTTGCAACAGCGTCATGAAAGAAAGCTGCTACACAACACTGTCACTTCTTAAAATTGAGCTACTTGGCTCCTTTTGAATGCAGTTGCCTTTTCTCTGATCTCGCGGGTAGGTTGCTTGTGAAAAAAAGAAAAAGAAATAGAAAATAAAAGGAGTTGCACCGCTGCGCCTCCGTCGATGCGAATTCATCGGTGTGAGCGGCAGAGGCAGCAAAGCTGAAAAACGACAAAACAAACAAAAAAGCAGCGCCATGACAAATACCCTTGTTGTTGCTGTGGAGCAGCGTGGTGATGTGCGAACGATGAAGCAGCAGAAGCCGCGTCGCCCACGGTGAAGCGCGAGTTCCCAATAGTCGTTGAAAAAGGAAAGTAACGGGAGAAAATCCTCTTTGTGGTGTTCAATACGGTGGCAAAGGAGATCAACCAACAAACATTCACGCAACACGAGGTACAAGCCCCAAGAAGCCCGCCACCCCCCTCACTGCCAAAAAGACGCGTCCTTCCGTATCTTCGTCTGCACACGGGTCCGCCACTTGTCCACGAAGGATGTTGGCATCACCACGTAATCGCCAGGCTCCAGTCCGGCCAGACCATTATTACCGTACCCGCCAGCGCAGTCACTATTCCAGTTAATCGACCGCGCGTAGCTGGCGACAAAGCCGTAGAGATCTTCCAAAATGCGCTCCGCAATGGCGACCTTCGTGGCCGCGCGCACCTGCTGCAGCGGCTGCTCCTGCGTGGCACCGAGGTTTAGGAGCTCCTCCTCACGCTCAAGCGCCAGTCCGAGCACCACCCGAATCGGCTGATCCGCATTCAAAAAGGCGGTGGGCACTCGCAGAATCGTGCTCGCCCGCTGCTGCGTTAGCGCGCCAACGTACTGGAAGCTCATTGTGTCCTCTCGTGCGAGAAAGAGGCCGATGCCGTAGCCCGGCGGCAGCGGCTCGGCCATGGTGAGGAACACAACGAAGCTCTCGGGGGCAAAGCCGAGCTGCAGCGACCACCTACCGCTGTCGATTTGCGCAAGGTTCGTTTGCACCGGACATCCCGGGACGATGACACCGAAAAGCGGCGCGGGTGGGGCTAGTGTTGGGACGGCGGCGGCGCTGCTGCTGACGGCGGAGCCCGATGGCGTGGTGTAGGCGGTGCTCGATGGGATGCCGCTGTTCTGCGTCGTGGACTGCCACTCCATGGTGGATAGGAAAAAGCACGTGTCGGACAATGGGAGACGATGTGCGCTTGACTAATCCTGTGTGGTGAGTGTGTGTGCGTGTGTGTGTGTGTAAGCGTGTGAGACGTGCGAAGGAGGAGGATGCGACGTGGGACAAGTAGCGCTGCCAGTTAAAAATACATATGTTCCTTCGTGCATGAGTACTTCCAGAGGACGTCACAACAACAGCGATGAGTGACGCTTACACGAAACAGCTGAAACAAGTGAGCCGTAAACAACAACAAAGAAAGAAAAAAAACACCGTTGATGCACCGAAGTACTCTTAAAGAGGAATGCTTGAGTCGGCCAGGCACGCCCGACCGTTGTTTGGGTGTTGCCAGTGGTACAACGCACCCGATGCAGAGCCATCTTCGGGTCGTCTTGTGGGGAGCTTTCTTTTTCCCTTTGTCAAGGTACTTTGTGCGTTCATTCCGAGCTGTGGTGACAAGTCCGCTACGCCGTACTCGCCCGCCCTTCCAACCTTGACATCCAAGAACAACAACAACGATGACAACAAGCACATATAAGACCCGAAATGCAGAAGAGCTGCGGAAAGCACCCTTGTGTGCGTCGCAACGGTCCTCATCAGCTAGAGCTGATGCGCACTCCCTCACGGGCAGGTACCACGCCACGCCATGAAAGGCCTTTCCCGTTCTTTTCTTCTACGGACGCGCAGCAGACGACGAAGCCCCTTCGCGTCTCTCCGCCGCAGCCGCGGAGCTGACGTCGTCCCAGTGCCACGCGCAGTTCACCGCGCCAGACTCCGTCACGTACGGTTTGGCGTCTACAAAAGCCGGATCGAAGGCACGGATGTGGCCCACATTGCTCACCAACGTGTTCTGCAGCGCCACTATGCGGTCATCAAGACCTTGCGCTTCGCGCTCGCGCCGCGTGTCCTCTTTACGCACCTCTTCCGCCACCGCCCGTGCGTCGCGCTCGCGCTTTTCAACTTCGTCCTGCCGCACCATCTGCTGCACCTCGTGGGTGCGGCTCTGATGAATGTAGAAGTAGTACAGGTTGTTTGATTGGTTCTTCTCCGCGTAGATCCACTTCTGCAGCTTTGCGATCTTGATCACGAGACGCAGGTGACGCGCGGAGTCGAGGGGGACATCGTCGTGCTGCTTGCAGATTTCCCACAAGTCCAGCAGACGGATGGGCTGGTGGAAGAAGAGCAGCTTCACCACGTAGTTGCGGGGCAGCTCCCCCAGATCGCGTGGGATGGCCTTGATGTTATTCTTCTCCAGTGGTTTCTTGAAGAGCTCGCGGATGTTGCTGTTGAACTTCTTGTAGCCGCCCTCGCGCAGCATGGCGACCTCGCTGCGGTACGGTACAGTGAGGCGGTACTCCTTGCCGGGCCGCTGACCAGGTGGGCCCTTAGGCCGGTTCAACCACGCCAGCGTACGACGCAGCATCGTGTGCACTATTACTCTGCCCCTTTCCGCATCCAGCGGGGGGAAAACACCAAACACCAAAAATGAAAGGAAAGAAAAGATGAGGTTGAGGGAGAGAGCAGGCGGAATCGAAGTCAGAGAAGGCAGCGAGGGAGGGGAAAGAAGGAGAAGGGGTGAGGTGATGCCCAAATTTCTGCATCGCTGCGCAGCGCACAGGACTACGCGCAAAACAACAACAGCAACACCACGGCAGCTTGAGCTGCGAAGGAGGAAACAATAATCGCACTAGTAATAACATTTCATCACACACACTTCTGTTTTCGGCTTCGCGGCACACACACACACACACGAGTTTGCATACCTTCCCTCAAATCAGCGGAAACGCCGGTCGGACTGCTGCGTAAAGGCGCATCGGAGCGCTCCGAGAAACGCCTCCCTTTTCCCCGTTTTTCGTCCTCTCCCACCTCCGTTTGAAGGTGTTCCTGCAGGCCAGGTGGTGGGCCAGAAGCTATTCGCGCGTTGTGGCGAGCACCATTCTTTTTTGTTGTTTTAACTTCTGGTCATCTCTCGTACTCCGTTCAGCGTCGTACAGACGCACGAGAACAAGATTTGACTTCTAAGGACAACACACACACACACACACTGAAAGGAGAGAGCGAGAGAAAACGCAAACGGAAAGCGTCGTTTGATAAAGTGGTCTCGCATTCCGATGCAAAGGATGGACCAAACACACAACAGCCGCCACCCCTAGAAACAACATCACAGAGATGCTGCTGTTTACGCACGAGCGGGATAGGCATCGAATGAGCCACGTCGTATATAAATATAAATATGTTCATCTTTCGTTGCTTTTTTCTAGTCTCTCGCTGTCTCACTCCCATCTAAGCGTCTTGACGTACGCATCGGGCGCGTTCCGGAGCACAAACCTATACACACACGCACGCACGCACACAACAGCTGCCATTGCTCAACCGGTAGGAAAGCTCAGCCGGCCAGCAAGAACCCCCCCCCCTCTCGCTGCTCAACCACACATATCTCCTCGATGGAGAAAAATAAAAACTAGAAGAGAGTCAATGACACCGTAGCGGGAAGGAGCGAGCATCGCAGAACAAGAACAAAATAAGAAATCGCTCTCCTTCATCAGCGTGAATACGCCACCGACAACAACATAAGTCTTTCATCTCCACACACGATAAGGCGAAGCACTTTATCGCCCTTCATAAAGCTGCACAAACGCCCCCCACCGAACTCAAAAGGCGATGAGGAACACCTCCCCCCTTCATACAGGATCTCGCTTTCTCATTTTTTCGAGACGGACGCCTTGACCGGCAGCGGGGTCGTCGCCGCCTCCTGCACGTCCACCTCCGCATCCTGACTCAGCTTGCTCAGCACAGGCTTCGACAGCTTCGCGGGAATCTTATCTGCCCTACTCAGAGCCACAATGGTCTTCGCAACGTTAAGGCGCACATTGGGCACGGCGTCCTGCTGCAGCATCACGAGCTGCGGCCACACCGACGCCGCGCAGGTGGCCGCGTCAAACGCCGCGACGTTCGCCAACGCGGCGTAGAGGTGACACAGCACCACCCGGTGCAGATAGTTGGGGTCCGTCACGAGGTTCTGCACCTGCGGCAGCAGCGACGTCGCGGCCCACGCGCTGCCGTTCTCTGCCACCAACTTGCAGCACGACTGCACCGCCGCATCGCGGATCGTGGCGACGCGGTCGGTCAGGCGCTCAATGCACACCTGCAGCACCTGATCCGCACTGCGCCCGAGTGAGGTGATCACGTAGGGCACCTGCGCCACCACCACCTCCCGCACCCGCCACTTCGAGTCGCTGGCGAGGCTGATGACGACGGGTATCAAACTGGGGGCGAGCTCCTTCGCCTCCGGGGTGTTGCCCATGGAACTAAAGCCCGACACGAGGGCGAGCCGCACATCAGCCTCCGTGTCCCGCAGCAGCGCGGTGCAGGCCGGCACAATCGTCGTGCCCCACAGATCCTTCGCGACGTGGGCAACGGACTTCAGCACCGCACTCGCCAGACTCATGCGGACGTGGCTCACGTCGTCCGAGACGAGCCGAGTGCCCGTCACGAGAATATCCTTCTTGCCGGTTGCGTCGCGGCAGGCGGCGAGGACGTTCGCCATGTTAAACACCGCCGCAGCGCGGATCTCCGGCTCGGCGTCCTGGCACAGTGAGCGGAACATCGGCACGGCGTACTTGACCACGTCGGGTGGGGAGAGGGCGGCGGCGAGGGCGCCCAGCGAGTCCGCCGTCATGTACCGCACCCGCCACGAGCTGTCGGATGACAAGGAGCGTACCGCGAGCAGCACCGCCGAGTGCTGCGTCTCCGGCAGCACCTGCAGAAGCGAGGCGGAGGTGGTGACGGCCTGCAACCGCACCCCGTCGCTCTCGTCTTTCGAAACGGCGTTCAGCACCGGCACGAGCTCGGAGCAGCCTTTGGGTCCCAGCACACCGGCCAGGTACTTCCCCATCGCAATGCAGGCGGAGCGGCGCACTAGAATTTCGTCATCCTCGCACAGCTTCAGGAACAGCTTCATGAGATCTGCCTTGGTGGGGGCGTCCGCGCCTGGGTAGACGACGGAGACGAGGGCGCAGGCGGTGCTGCGACATTGCGGCATGCTCTCGCCCAGCCGGCGCACCATCGCAATGAAGTCTTCCTGCGCCTTTGTGACGGCGCTCTTCTTTTTGTTGCCGTCGAGCGAGGAGGGTTTGAAAATCTGCTCCCCGATCAGCTGCAGCGACGCCACGGCCTCGTCGCGGACCGTCACCTCGTCCAGGCTGCCGAGGATCTCCAGCGGTGCGAGAAGGCTGCTCGTGTATTCCATCCCACCCACCTCTGGCAGCATCGTGCCGAGTGCGTTCGCAAACACGCGCAGCACCTCGTCGTTGTCGTCGAGGTAGTCGGTGAGGTAGAGGAGCAGTTCATCGCGGGTGCGCTCGGGGCCGAGAGTGGCCGCGATGAGGTGGATGCCTCGCATGCTGTTCAGCCGCGCCTCCGGGTCTTCGGACCGGAGGTTGTCGATCATCGACTTCACCGAAGCAAATTGCTCCATTCTTTTATTTCTTCTTGTATTGTTCGTGTGCGGTTCCACCGACTCTCTTCTCTCTTCCCCCTCCTTCCGTGTGCTGTGAGGTCGCAGCGTCTAGTCCGCAAAATGACCACCCCCCCAAAAAAAAAACAACCCCGGGAAATCTAAATTAGAAAAAGCCTTTCGCGTCCGTGCCCCTCTCCTTCTGACAGCCGTTGTCCACGCGGCCGACACAGGGTGCGGTGGTATAAAATATTGCGGGGGAAGCCAAGGGCAAAAGAAACAACGAAATACACACACACACTCTCTACGCCGAGCGATGCGGCAGACGATGAGAGAAAGGGAGAAAGGGTGTTGGAGGGTGCTAAACAGTGAACACCAATTTTTTTTTTTTTTTGCGTGTATGTATGTGTATGTGGGTGCTACTGTCGCGGCAAGCACCGCAACGCTGCCACCCTAACGTGTGCGTGGTCCCGACGCTGACGCAGCGATGAGAAAGCTGCGTATATATGCATTAGGGATGCGCTGCACTATTGACCACAGCTGGTGAATCATGCGAATGAAGAAGAACGGCGCGTGATGCACCGTCGGGGGTTCACCATAGTATATATATGTTTATATTTTATTACTTGAATTCCTCACGGTTAAAGAACGAAGCTGAGTAGCTTGTTTCCATTTACACCACAACAGTTTCACACACACACACACATAGAAGTCGTGAGCACACCAAGACGATACGCCGAGTGCTCTCCCTTTCCGACCATTGCTTACGTAGAGCTTATTGCCGTGCGAGCAGCGCTGCTCGTTGCACGCACGGTACCGCACGCAAACTCATACATATATATAGATAGATACACGGATGCATTCAAAACGCTCGTTGCGTACGTCACGAACCAACTCCATCATCAAGAGAAACAAAAAGAGCTCCCAGGGCACACACCGGTGACCCAAACCCCCAAGCACTGCTTAAACGGAATTAGAGAGTTACCATCTTAATAAAAACAAAAACAGAAGAGAACGCATTCTCAAGAGGCAGTGAAGCCGAGAAGACGTAGGGGAAGAAAAGCCCCACCAGATACTCTCCGCCTAACTTCTCCTTTTCTTTCTTCTTTCGATTACGATCCATAATGCACGTACTTCAGTCACGAGGTGGCGCTCGGCACGGTGGAGTCGGTAACGGCCTGAATCTTCGCCTCCACGTACGCGCGGGCGCGCTCCTTCACCGCCTCCACATCCGTCGGTGAGCCGTGCAGCTTCTCAAACGACAGGAACCGCGTCAGCAGCTGCTGCATCACCTTCGCCGAGAAGTTCATCGCCACGGTACGCTGAAAGATCTGCCGCACCTGCAGGGCCGACGCCGACGGCTCCTTGCGGTTCAGCAGCCCCGTCTCCTGATCAATGTAGGTGGACCACACGTCGGAGCGCTTCGGCACCTTGCGCAGCAGCCCCTCAAAGAGCGCGCGGCCGTTTTCAGGGCTGCCGTGCTTGTATTCGTGGATGGCAATATGCACTATCGCCAGCGAGGCGTCGTCGCGCTTCAGGACTTCGCCCATGTCTTTCAGCGTCCGCTTCAGCTGATCGCGCTTGCCTTGGTCTACCAGCACCACGCCTAGACGCTCCCAGGTGCGACGTTCGTGGCGGAACTTGCTCGTCATAACACGGCACAGCGCCAAAAGCTGATTCGGCTTGCGAGCAGCGGCGTAAATGTCGGCGAGGCGTTCGTAGAGCTCGAGTTGGTGGAGCTGCCGCTGCTGCGCACGCCGGAACACAGCCGCGAGGGACTCCTCCGTACCGTAGAGGTTCTCCACGTTCAGGTAGGCCACCCACACGTTCAGCAACTCATCCTTCTCTCGTACGCCGATCGTACTGAGGGCCTTTTCGGCCACCTGCCGCGCCGCCTCGTACTGCTGCAGGCCTACGTGATGCGCCATAAACTGCGTCCACAGATAGCTGCTGTTCGGGTTCGCCAGCAGCAGGCGCTGGAACTCCTCCGGACTCGTCGGGGTGGCCTTGTCCATGCCACGCTCATAGGCGTCGATCGCCTCCTCCAGCTTCCGGCGACGGGTGCGCTGCGGCGCGTCCTCGCCGGCGCTACCGCGGCCCCCCTCCGCTGCCTCGTCGTCCTCGTCCTCGCTCTCTTCACTGCGGCGGGTCTTGGCGGTGTACTCCGCCCTCCATGGGAAATGCCCCAGTAGCCCATACGAAGTCGTCGCCAGGGCAGCAGCACTTCCTGCTCCTGCTGCGGCTGTTGTGGCGGGGCGCCGCACAGCGGGTAAGTGCTGGAAGGTCCGCGTCCGGTTCGACAAGATCACGAACGGCATCACGTCGTACAAGGCTGGCAGTTCGGGGCAGAACTCAATCACCAACTCCAGCGTATGCCCAACAACGGGGGCTGCGCTGGACGACGTCTTTGCGCCGGCCCAGTCATACAGGTAATACCCCAGCACCGTAATGGTAGTAGTGGTGTTGAGGGGCGACTCTTCGATGTCGCCGTCGTGCTCCCCCAACGTCGCCATCTGCACGGGGATCTGCACAACCGCACAGCCGTCGTCGGTCGAGGAGAGCAGCACCGTGCAGGATACCACATCCCCCGAGTGCAGGGAGGACAGCGCGGCGGCCGAGACGGCCGTATCGAACGGAGTGCCCTCCACCACCTCCGTCTTCGCCGTCACGTTCACCACATCCGCCGTCACGTCGTAGTTCAGCAAACGCACCTCAACAGCGTTGCTGCCGCGGTGGTGAGTGTGCTCGTGTGCGCGCTGATCCGTGCTATCGTTGTGCACGTCGTCGTCGGAGCTGTCTTCTGCTGCGACGTCAGCCGAACCGGCTGCCCCGCTGTGCTGCTTGCCAGCCGTAGCTGAAGAGGAAGAAGGAGGCGCGGGAGCACCGTTGGCTAAGTTCTCAAAGGCAGCCACCGCTGTCAAATTCGGGGCGATTGTCAGCACAGACCCTTTCGCAGAGGCCCGCACGACGCGCGCGGCGGTGGTGGTGCCGATCCCAACGAGCATGTGCTTGCGCAGCAGCCGCTGAGCGAGTTGCTGCACCGATAACGGGTAGGTAAGCAACGCACTGTAGCC
Source organism: Leptomonas pyrrhocoris (assembly GCF_001293395.1). Classification (NCBI taxonomy): domain Eukaryota; phylum Euglenozoa; class Kinetoplastea; order Trypanosomatida; family Trypanosomatidae; genus Leptomonas; species Leptomonas pyrrhocoris. The sequence continues at coordinate 458,134 of NW_015438381.1, forward strand.
CTCGCGTAGATTGACGGTGAGGAGACGGTAGCCTTGTGCGTCGCGGGCGCGCTGCGGAATCGCGACGACGTGCTCGCGAGCAGAGAAGCTCTTGAGCAGCCGCTCCGCCAGCAGGTCACCGCCGAGGGTGGCCTTCGTTAAGCGACCGAAGCCGTTCGTCTCGGGGAGTTGGACCAAAATCCCGTCCGGGGTGCTGTGCTGCACCCGATACTCACGAAAGCAGCTTGACATACTTCTTCTTATTATCTATTTACCTTCTCCTATATGTGCTTTTCTGTTTTCTATTATGTGAAGCGTTGGCACGACGACGCAGCGTGGTTTGTGGAGTTCATAAAAGGACGGGTAGAGGGGGCAGGGAAGAGGTGAAAGGCAACACGAATAACGTTGAAGGGGCGCCGATACACCACACACACACACACACACACACACACACACACAGGTGACAGTAAAAAAAAAGCACTCAAAACGAACGCTCTATCTACAGCACTGCAAACGGAAATAACAAATGCGTTGGGTCCGACGTGCATCACAGCACAACTGAGCGCGCATGAAACCAACAGTTTTCTTTTCAATAAAGATGGAAAAATGAAGCACGTGTAAACGTCATTATTCTCCCTCTCCTTAATGCGTGTACAACACGCAAAGGGAGCACGAAGAGGTGGGCCGCACAGCACCAGTAATACACGAGCCCATACCGACGGCGTGCGTTGAAGTCCCATTCTTCGCTGAAGGTTAGGGTTACTATCATAATTATTGTTATTTCTAGCTTTTGCTCTTGGTGCTATATATATATATATATATATGAATCGTTCTGCCATACATCATCAACGACTCTCTCCTTCCCTTAGCCGCTGTAAACCCAATGCCCACAGAAGTTAACAACAGAAAAGAAGGGACGTGAGTGGGCATGCAACACTCGGCTAAGGAAACCTCGCCGGAAAATAAAGCCGTCGTTGCTGTTGTCCTCTCTCTCTCTGTACAGACATACGCGTTTAAAAGCAAAAACCTACAAAAGGGGAGATACGGAGTGGAGGAAACGATGGCGTGATAAGGTCTAGAAAGATCTAAAAAATAATACTTCTGTAAAACAAGAGCAACAACACAAACAAGCAAACAGTACAGAATTCAGCGCAGCTTGAGCCCCCTCCAAGAAGAAGAAATGATGACCGTTAACATACGTTCGTCCACCATTGATCCCCCCAAGCAATGATAAGTCAACTGTACAGCGATAAAACTGTTTACGAGAGAAAATACAAAAACAAGAACAGGCGCAGAAGGCAGAGGCCATTGGGTGCCTCACAGACCCCACCAACGCGCCGTCCGCCTCACCTTCTTTCTTTCCGTGTCCTTTCTCTCACAACTTTGAAGTGGCGCTTGGCGACACCCCATCCTCTTCGACACACCCCGCCGTCGTCCCCGCACCGCCTGCCACACTGGACGCTGTGGTTGGTGGCTGCTGCTGTTGCTGCTGCTGCGCAAAACTGGGAAAAGATGCGAGCGTGCGTGTGGGTGTGGAGTGCGACGACAGGCTCAGCAGCACATCCTCGCCGGAGCCGCGGCACGAGGTGCCGGCCGCCGATCCAACCGTGGTGCGACGGCCCTCCCCCGCCCCGGCGAAGCCAGAACTTCCGGCGTTGCCGTCGGACCGAGAAGGAAGAGGGAGAAGCGAAGACGCACCACGGTCGTCTTGCGGTGGTGGTGGCGGAAGGACGAAGTGCAGGGAGCTCCGTGCGTTTTCTGAGGAGCGGGTCCGCAGCCCGTCACGGCGGCTGGCGAGCTCCTCGAAGCGGCGGCGCCAGTAGTTCGCGTCGTTGCGCGCCATCTCCAGCGGTGCCCGCACCGCCTCCCGTTCCTTCTCCAGTCGCTCCCGCAGCTCCTTGTTGACGCTGCACTCATGCTTCAATTCCTCATTAACGTTTTCAAGGCGGCCGCGACGCAGCTCCAATATGCGCTGCTTCGATTGCAGCTCCGCCAGCGCGTCCTTGTGCTGCTGCTGCAGGGCCGCGTGCTCCTCGCTGAGTGTGTTGAGCTGCTCCTCCAACCGCAGCGTGTACTGCGCCTGCACCGAGGAGCTCCGACTGCGCGCGGGGCAGCCGTCGGTATAGTCCACGTTTTCCTGCGCGGCGGACGGGTGTCGTGACCGCCATTCCAGCGCGGCGGCCACCGCCGGCGAGAGGCCACGCAACGTGCCGGAGAGGCGACCGCCCTCCGTCGTGTGCGGGCCCTGCAGCTGCTGCGAGCGCGACGTCTGCGGTAGCACGATGGAGGCGTCGCCGAGATCGGCAGCGAGTTGCCGTCGCGGGTTCGGCGACTCGACTTCTGGAGTGTTGCTACGCCCACCCGTTCGCAGTTCACTTAACGCTGCTGCTGCCGCTGTAGCTGCTGTTGCCGGCCTGAGGGTACCCACCGAAAGCGGGGTGGCGGCGTCAGCTGCGATTCGGGTGTGTCGGCGCTGGCTCGGTGCGTCAGGGCCAAAGACCGCCACGCTCCAGCTCTCCACGGCTGCCTTCGCCAGGGCAAGAGGAACCGCGTGGTCCTGCATCGCCTTGACGAGGTCGTTGATCTCACCCATCTGTGTATGCAGGAGTACTCGGCATTGCTGCAGCAGCGCATCCTGCGTGGCAGCGCGGTGAAGTGCGCCTTGATGCGCGGCCTCCCACACCTCTATCTCTTCCTGATAGCTTCGAATTCGGTCCAGGTACCCATCCCGCTCCTCTTGCAACGTAGAAATGGTTTCCTGGGCGGTGTTCAGGCTATCTTGCACCTGCGCTGCCTCCGCGCGGAGCTGCTGTTGGCGTGCCTGCTGCGTCGCCCGCTCCTCGAGCAGCGCACTGATGCGACTGGTATCCTGCACAGCGCTGGCGGCAACGGAGGCGTTGGACAGCTTGCGACCGGCGGAAGCGGGGAAGTCACCGTCAGACTCCACCGTCCCCCCACTCTCTTCCGTGAGAGCGGCCAGGCCAACAAAGGAGTCATAGAACATGGCGTCGTGGCGGTTGCTGCCCCCGCCGCTGGGCGCGTCCGCATGCATCAGCTGCCGAATGCGGCCGTTCAGACGCCCTATTTCATCCTTAGCGGAGTCAAGCATGCGCTTCAGCTGCGCCGCCGTCAGTTCACGGTTCACGACGGCCTTGTTCTCGATCGCCTTCGCACGCGCGCCAAAGCGCAGGGTGGAGAGCGTCTCCTGTGCGTTGTACGGCGACGGACTGCAGCAAATCACAAGCGCCGTGTGCGAGTTGCCGCCGAGCGAGTCCTTGAGAATCTTTGTTAACACGCTGTTTCGGTAGGGCGTGTGGGTGGCGCTCTGATCTGTCAGCGACATGATCACCATGCCAAGGGTGGAGAGGGACTTGTTGATCAGCTTCGCCTCCTCCAGCCGCAGCCCCGTCGCGTTTGTCTTACCGACCTTTTCACTGCCAGCCAAATCCACCAGGTACAGCTTGCCCACCGTGGAGGTGCAGCGCGTGCGGTTCTCACTCTTCACGGTGAGGTTCAGAAGGCAGTGGCTGCGGCTGCTCGCCTCGTTCATCGCCGTCGCCGACGTCGCGCGGTATTTTAAGCCCGCCTTCACGAGCTGCAGCACTTCGCTCGCAGAGGACACGTGCGGCATGCGGCACCCATCCACGTAAAACGAGTTTGTGCTGACGTCTTCACGGAGTTGCAACTTGCGAGCAGGGTGATGGTGGGTGTGACCGCCGCCGCTGCTGCACGCTGCAGGGGCGAGAAGATCGCGGATCTGTTCCATGTAGATCTCCACAAAGAACATCTGCACATCGAACTCGGTGGACGGGTCCGCCTCGGCGATCGCGTGGAAGACGTCGTGCACCGCGCGGGGAATTACGCCGCTCACGGAGTCCTGTGCGAAAGCGGTTCGAGTTCGACGTTCCTGTGTTTTGCTGATTCTCACATGAGCCAGCTTCCTCGGAGCACGGCCGTCCCCCGTCGTCGTTGTCGTGCCACTACTCTTCTGCTGATAGTCTGCCACACCAGCCGCCGTCTGCAGCGTGTTGATTTGGCGTAGTTCGCCGAGAGGTGTGAAGGTGGCCCGTGCGCGACAGAAACACGACGAAGCCGAAGAGGTGTCAATGCCCGTGTCCGTGGCAGTGGCGACAGATGTCGGTGCGGCCCTCACAGAATATCGAAAGAATTCATCGTTGGCTTTCTCTTCGTTGTGCTCCGCTTCTTCATTCTCTGAAGGGCAGCGGCTTTCCTTCGCATGCTCGCCCTCTTCCTCCTCCTCCTCCACGTTCATCTCGCTCTCCGCCGAGAGGGGAGTAGACGGTCGGGCGGCGCCTACGCCATCACTTCTCGCCGACCACGCGCTGCCCTTCATGTCCCCGAACATCGTGTGTGTCTTGCCGCTGCCCGTCTGACCGTACATAAAAATTGTGCCGTTGTAGCCGGACATCACATCCGTCACGATGGGCCTGGCTACGTGTTCGTACACCTCCGCCTGCCCCGCCTCCGCGCGAAACACACGTGAGAATGTGAACCTGTGGTGCTCTGCAACGTTGGTGCTGTGGGCTGCGTCGCGGAGGGTGCCTGCGTTGTCGGTAGTGCTCGTCGACGCTGCGGGTGCTGCCGTGTTGCACTCGATGGCGTCCGTGGTGCGGCTCGGGTAGTCCACACAGACCTCCGTGCACAGCTGCTGCTCATGGGCGTTGAGGGGCCGCACCCGGCAGCAGACCCGCACGTGGTCCACCGGCTCTCGCGCGGATTTCATGCCGACAGCCTCCCCCTCCAAAAAAAAAAGGATCAAAGTACTAGGAAGTATAACAGTAATAATAGGAATATTGGTTTACGTCGTGTAGGAGCATCGTAACAGGTGTCTTCTAGAGATAAAGAACAAAGAAAAAAAGAAATGTGTATGTATGAGTACGAAATTGCGGTGAATCTAACAACAACAACAAAAACGCTGATCCAGGGGATTTAATAGCGGAAGCGCTGTCCGTTCTGTATGCTTTATGCAATGCTGCAAACGGCAGTCAGTGAGAAACGTCAAAGGAGAAGCGTCAACGCGGTGGGGAGAACAACAAGAAGATGATGAATGCTGTCAGAGGGAGAGGGAGAGGGAGAGAACCGGGACTGCGTCCGCCCGCATTTCTTTCATGCCATTACGCATTTCCCACGATTTCCATCCTCCTCCCTCTCTCTGCTCCATCGAAGAGGGAAGTGGAAGAGCCGGCACAGGACGCGTGAGGCGCTCACGAGCTGCGGAAAAGACGCGCACAAAGGGGGGGGGGGTCACCAAACGCTTCCCGCAGGTGCACGTTGAACAGGCTGCGGCTTTGCCCTTCTTTCTTCCCTTGATTTGAGCCACGTATGCGGCAGCCACTCCAAAACAACAAAAAAGGAAAAGAAAGCTCTGCAGCAGCTAGCTCGTTTCATTCGGTTTGAAACTACTGCGCTGTGCTGTTCGTCCCGGCGTACGAAGAAGAGAAACGCCACCCGGCGGACTCGAAGCACGTCGTCTGCGAGCAGTGACGTGCGGCCGTGTCAGGAGAAGGTGACCAAGCGTCGAACCCATCGCGCGCTTTCTATTGAAAACCAAAAAAAACAGGAAAATTCTGCAGTGAGTGCATCTAACAGTCGATCTAGAAGTGTAGCTTTAAAGCAAAAGAACAAAAAGTAAAACCCCTTCCACACCAGACAACATATTGTTGTAGAGCGAAAGAAGAGGAGATAGTCTACGCACACACGAATCAGCCGTCGAAACATTCAAAAAAAAAGAGAAGGATGAGGTCGCTTACTGCTCCACCCGTCGAGGCGGCAGACCGAGACAGCGCACCAGCTCCCCCAACTCCCCTGCCTCCTTAACGGACAGAAGACTTGTGGCGTGTTGAGATCGCCGCGAGGCAGCAGCGGCACTGGAGTCTCGCCGAGATCGAGCGTGGCTACTGCGCTTGGCGGATTCTCCCTCTTCCCTCACCTGCTCCTCCTCCTCTGTCCCTCCCGTACTCTTCTTGCGCATTACAACCCGCGTGGAATGATACTTCGCGTTGTCGTTTTTGCCGTTGATCTCCTCGCCCTGGTAGCTGTACGCATGTGCCGCCGTCAGGTTCGGCGTGGTCGAGCGCGTAGCCCTCCCCGACGGTCCCTCCGCACAATCTCGCCCATTACCATTCGTATTCTGACTATTGCTGTCGACGGTGTGATGCGTTGCAATGATGCTCGCGTTTCGTGTGCGGTTTGCGCTGCCGTCAGCATCCACCGCGTCATGGAAGCCCACCGCCGTGACCCGCTTCCCCTCACTGTCGAGCGCTTGCAATCGTCGCGGCCTCAGCGTGGCTGCGTTGCTCATCGTTCGTATGGCTGATGTGAGCGGTGCGGTAGAGCCGCCATGCGGTCCGGTCAACGGCACAGGGGAAGGAAGGGCAGCCCCAGCAGTGGTGGTCGCCGGCACGACGGCACGCGGCAGCACCAGTGGCGACTTGTTCAGTCCTTTGTCGTGCGCCACGTCCACTTTGCGGATCAGTGTGGGTCGTTGCAGCGGAGCAGCGAGTCGCACGCCATCACCGGCGACAGTGGTCACGGCTACCGCAACCGGCAAGAAGTCTCCATGTGGCTGCTGCCCTTCCGCTGACTTGAGTGCTTCTAGTTCTGCTTCGATCGGCTCGCGATCGGGCTTGGCAACGGCGGAACGCGTCGGCGGTGTCCTCTCCGCAGACTCCGACACACCTTCCGTCGCTGCAGAGGCGTGCGCCAGCTGCGATGGTCGGTAGGTGGTGCTGACCAACGAAGGGATAGAGCGCGCGGACTGCTCATCCACTGCACGACCAGGCCTGGGTGACATCCGCGGAGCTCGTGCGGCTCGCATCGGCGCTTCGGTGGAAGTCTCTCGCCCCGCACCGCCGGTGGAGAGGTACAGGAGCTGCTGGCGCATCTTCCCCACATCCGTGTCGTCTTCGTGGTCGTTGAGGTCGAAGGAGGCGCTGCTGATGGTGCTGACGGACTCATTCGGCAGCTGATACGGCGGCACGTTGCTCATTCCGCTTACCTCGGTGCTGCCGCACGCCCCGCGCTGGACGTCGTACGGACTTGAAGGCCCGGCAAAGGAGCTGTGCTTTGTGGATGCCTCACCAGAGAAACCGCGTGGAACATCTTTTCCGTTGCTTTTGCTAAAGGAAGGTGTGCTTCTGCTCTTGTCACACGACCTCTGCGACCTCACGGACTCCCTGTGGCCGCTCCGCTGCTGCGCAGAGGCAGTGCGAAGGTCACCGGAGCCTGACGCTGCGTCGGCTGCCGCTACAGGTGCTGAAGAGGTGGTCTGTCGGTGCTGACTCTTGCCGGCACGTCCGTGCTCCTCTGCTCTCTCACGCAGCGCATAAAGCCGAGTGGCAGATCGGGTGCGTTGACGTAGGTGTCGAGCGTAGCCGCCTTCGTCGAGTTCGCAGAAGTTCGCAACTGGCACGTCTCCGCCCTCCCCTTCTTCCTCTTGTGTCTCCGTAATGGAGTCGTCGTCTTCTTCGTCCGCCCCGTAGCCCGTCACCTGCGGTTCGTGCAGACTCACATCTCCTGGAAGAGTCTTGTGGGAAAGGCCGCCTGCTCCGTTCACGCTCTCCATCGTGCTGCCGGAAAGCGACACATCACCTGCGGAGCGAGGAAGGCTCTGGTTGTGATCGTCGTCTCGCCCGTGCGCCGCTCCGGGTTTCCTTCGTGAGAGTCGCCGTTGCTGCCGCTCTAGAGCCAGCACAGGAGTATTCCTGTGAGCGGCTGACCTTTCCTTGTCCTCCGAACGATACCGCCGCTGAAAGCGCTCGAGCTGCGCCGTCGTCGCGTGCAAAGCGTTGGTCTGCGTGTGTATCTCATGCTGCAGCAGCACGACGTTGTGCTCCAGCTGCTGCTGACGCGCCTTCATGCGCCGCAGACACCCCGCGACGGCGACAAGGTGGTGGTGCAGCAGCGTGTTCCCTTGGACCTCCGCCGTGGTGTGCGTCCCGCGTGGGCAGCAGCCAAAGAGGGCAAATGGACACTCCATCAGTTCCTCACCGCCTGCCACCTTCTCGCCTGTGTGGCCGATCCGCTGTGCAGGGTGGGACTCGAGATGGCTGTCGTCGCGATGCCCCGCCTCCTCCCCTCTTCTTCGAGGGCTGCCGGCAGGACTGATGCGGTCGTAGCCCACCGCGCCACCACTGTCCCCGCCATTCTCCAACTCGCTTCGGCCTGACTGCGGTGGCGACTCCAAGTGTTCATACGGGGGCGGCAAAACGAACTGCAGTGCATGAAAAGGGGCGCTCGCCTCCAGCGCAGTCGCCGCTGCCACTGCCGCTGCTCCGCTTGCTGTCTTCGTCGGGGCAGCTGGATATGGAAGAAGGGCCGCCGCTTCCGTGGCTGGTCGTGGTGCCGGTGATCGCCGTGGCTGTGAGTCGGCGTAACAGCCGCTCTCGCGAAGACCATCACGCACGTCGCTGTCGTCTTGACTTGTGTGGTGGTCCGCTGAATCTTCGAGTGCAACGCCCACCTCTGTCCCCCCACTGGGAGAGCGTAATTCCCTTGGAAGGACTTTGGCAGGCCCCTGCCCACGACAGACCTCCTCCTTGGATCGCTTGCTCACCTGTCTGTCGGAGGTTGCATGTGTGGCTCCTCCATCGTTGGACGATGACGAGGAAGAGGAGGTCGAGCTGGGTGCTGGACTTGCCAGAATGGGGCGATACCAGAAGAGGTGCACCCCGTCGCGCGGCTGTGCGACGGGTCGTATGCCATTCACGTCTGCCGCGGCAGCTAGCACAGGTGCGGCCGCCGCGTCCTCCGTGCCTTCCTCTTTCACAGCGGGCTTCCACAGCTGCTGCTGCTGCTGTTGGCGGAGCCGCGCCATCGAGGTGTGGCGAGACGGAAACTTCGGCTTCGCAGACGACGGCGGGTGTACGGACACGGCGTAGCTGGTGTCCTCGGGAAGGTGTTTCGACTGTGTGACGGCTGCTGTCGCCTCCGTCCTATCATCCTCATTCGCAGTGACCTCTATCGCCTTTACTCCCTCTTCTGTTCGCGCGGCGTCGGCACTGGTGACCTCCGTCAACGCAGTGGTGGGCTGCTCGTTGTGCGAGAGGGTAGCACTTTGAAGTACGGTGCGGAGGGGCGGATACGGAGTTGCCGCAGTCGTCTCGGCTTTGGCACCACACGACGGAGCATCTGGTTCCATGGCAGCTACGTGTGCTTCTATGTTCCCATCGCCGTTCATACCGCGCATTGCTTGGTGTTTTTCCTTGGCGGAGGAGGAGGAAGAAGAGGTGCTGCGTGGCTCCTTCGCTCGCTTCCTTATCTTCGCTTTCCGTACCTGTTCATCGTGTTTGTTTACCGCGGTATCGCACGGAATGGATGTGTTGACCGGAAACGGGGCGAGAACTCTGCGAGGACCCGCCACGGAGAGTTCGTCCATTTTATTTTCGGGGTTGTTGTTGTCTTCAAGCAAGGCCCGATCTTCTTGAGAGGTTTCATTATTATTATTATTATTTAGCGGATCAGAATGAAACGAGAGAGGGAGAGAGAAAAGGAGAAGGATGATCTGAAATTAAACAAACAAAAAACGGACTTGCAGCGCCACGTCAAGCGCTCTTTTACTCCTTATTTCCGAAGGCTTCCACTCGGCGAGTGTGTCTCGGTCAAACTCATATGCTTCTCCGCGAAGTCCCTGCCGAGCAGCTGCATTGAAAGAGAAAAACAATGTGTCTGCGTGCCATGAGCACAAGTATCTGCAATAAAGCTTCTTCCTTTCGTTCTTCTTTGAAAGCCGTGTAGCAATAGGAAGGCACTCAGCCAGATATGTATTGAGTGGGTGAGTGAGTGAGAGAGAGAGAGAGTTAAATACAGAGGAGTTCGTCTACGAGAAACGCAACACGTAGAAGGGCAGGTTCGCAGCAACAAAGACCTTTCCCTCCTGCGTCCTGCCTCGCTCTTCTAGGTCACCCCGTGATCAAGCCGTTTCAGCGTCTCCCACTCCGCGTCCGAGTACCCGTGCAGCAGCAGCCGCTTCACCCGCAGGAGCATCTCCTCCTCCGTCTCCGCGCCGTCTCCTGTCACCTCCGCTCCCGAAAGCGCCGCAGCAGAGGTGGCAGCAAAATGTCGCGCATGTTCTTTGAGGCGTCTGGCCAGCATTCGAAGCAGCGCCTTGTCTTGTGGCTCGAGCGCCGTGGTGTTGTCCTCGTCCCCCATCCCCTCCTCCTCTTCACCCTCTGCCTCATCTGCGCTCGCTGCCCAGCGACCCAGCCGAGGCTGCTGCTGATGCGAGTACGTCACCAACTCTCCGTCCAACGCATTCACTTCGCTCGACTCTTCGGCCCTATTATGATTCCCATTCTTCGCAGTGTCCGTGGTTACTGTTGGGCAGGGGTTACTCGGTAGGAGTCGCGGCAGAAGCGACACCGGCTCTGCGTCGTCCGCCGCTGTCGCTGCCGTCGCCGTCACGTGCGGGGCGTCGCGGTGATGTACGAGCTGACTCGCCTCCCCGACCGAGTACACGCAGAGCTCATCGACGCTGACACACACGCACGACACCGTGCGGCCGATGGCGCCGCGCAGCAGATCTGCGTTGACCCTCGCCCTCA